>NW_025999508.1:0-283982 GCF_019419815.1 Pyrus x bretschneideri
ATATTTCGTATATGTTGTAAGTTTTACCCCCGTTGAGTTTTGTTTAGCCTTTATTCTTTGTCAACCCACATTATCCTCACCTAGCCTAGTTTAGGACAATCCACACCCTTGTTCTTAAAAGATAGTGAGCATAACTTAATGAATTCCTTTTGAGTTACATTATGCAAGAAATAAGTGTGGGGGAAGGAATGCTTGTTCTTAAGTATGTTTTGAGTTTCAAACAGAAAAGAAAGAAAAAAAAAAAAAAAAAAAAAAAAAAAAAAAAAAAAAAAAAGAGCTTGAAAAATGAAAGAATGAGTGATTGAAGAAAGGGCTCAAAACACCAATTCTGGCCCTAAATTGTCTCCCTTTTGTTCCAAAGTTGAGTTTTCATTCAAAAGTGAATTCTAAGTTGATTCAATTGTCTTGCTCACTATTTCTTTAAGAACCTTTGTTTTCCATATCCCTTCTTTGTTATCCACACACCCCAAGCCCCATTACAACCCGTGACTTCAATCTTGAGTGTTATGTGTTTCAATTTGTGGAGTTTGAACTTGGTATGAGTATATGGTGTCACTGGTTCTCGCGTCTAAGTAGTAGCATTCCATTCATGAGATCATATCTAAACTTGATTATTAACTCCAGAAATTGCGTTCTTTGTGATACATATATGTGAGTGTCGTTTTCATGTTTACATCAATCTTCTCACATATGACTAGATTAGGGTGTGTAGTTAGAAATTCTGAGTGAAAATCGAGTGCATATCTTGTAAGGAATTGAGCAAATTCTCTAAGGCATGTTACTACATTCAAAACATGGTTTTAAATGCTTAATTGTGAACTAGTATATGGTGACTATGATTAAGAATGTACTTAAGTGTGAAGATGACTAAAATTTGTGGGAATGATGATTTTTAACTTGTCATGTGCATTGGAAATCCCTAAGACGGTTGTTGGAAGGTTTAGGTGTGTTTTACTTGTTTTGTTTCGTTTCATTTTGTTTTGTTTTTCTTTCTGTTTTGCTCGAGGACTAGCAAAGATAAGTGTGGGGGAGTTTGATAGGAGCATATTCATGCGACTTAAATGGCTTGTTCTCGTGCATTTACGTTATGTTCTCTAGTTATTTTAGTCCTTTATGCTTCTTTTGTGTGTTTCAGGTTCTAAGGGCTTAAGGAAGAAAAAAGATGCATTTTGGAGCATTTTGGAGCAAAATTGGGCTTGGAATGGATGGCATATGATTGGAGCCAAAATGTTGGACGAATTTGAAGGCCTTGTATTCACTTTGGACATAAAACAAAGGGCCTAGCCCATTCTCTCTTAAACCAAGCCCTTTGCCATGCATTTCCTTCCAATTCCAAAGCCCACAATCAATTCAAATGCCATGCAAATCCATATTCAACACCCTAAACTACAAGCATGCATCATCTCACCAAGCAATCAAACAAGCCACATGCATGTCCCTTTAATCATTCAACCACATTCCCACTTTCCTAGCTAACCCTACATGCATTCTTTATTCACTCTTCATCATTGCACCACAAATCATTCACCCACATGCATTTCCAACCATTCACACCCCTTTAATCATTCTCCTAGCTATCATTCACATGCTCTCCCATCCATTCTCTCCCTATATGTTCCCTCCACTACTCCTATAAATACCCTTGCATTCTCATCATTCAAGGCATTCTTCATCTCATTCACAACACAACACTCTTCAAAATCATCCATTCCTCCCCCTTTGGCCGTGAGTTTCCCTTCCATTTCTCCTCCATTTCTTCCATTTCCATAAATTCCCCAATCCATTCAACACACCAACAACATCCCTTAAACCTTGTGCTACAACAACGAGGAAGAGAAGAGTGCCTAAACGTTCATACAATTCAAGTTTTGAGTTGTTGGAATGTTTAGGTGTTTCTTTGATTTCAAAGTTTCATTTTAATTCTCTTTGTTTTGTATGTATGGAAGAGAAGAGTGCTTAAACGTTCATACAATTCAAGCTTTGAGTTGTTGGAATGTTTAGGTGTTTCTTTGATTTCAAGGTTATGAGGAACTAAACCCCCTTTAGGTAGGGGGTGATTCGAAACTATGTTTATATTTGCAATATGAATTGATTAACTTTCGTTGGAATTTCATAAGTTGTGGATTCAATTTGTTTAACCGTTTGATTGATAGCTTATTTATGAATGTTTATTAAGAATGCGCGCTTAATTTTCATGCATAAATATGACGCTAGAGTATAAGTGAATTTCACCTAATCGTTATGAACTTATATTCACAAGTAGTGGAGGTTGCTTATAAACAATCGTGTTAAACATATTCTTGGCACGAGTTTCATGCTCATCATAGTAACGAATGCCTCGTCAACACTTATAGTTTTCATAATGCTTAATGATCTTTGATTGTATCTTTATTGTGCTGTTCACGTAAAGGACTTTTGGAGAATGTTGTGAATTGCGTTGCGCAAACCCATCCAATTCATTAACTTAAGGAAAACTTGACGGTTAATTTAAGCGGACCTAATTAATCCGGAGTGTTGAGTATCATAATTTATCGAAAGACCAACTGAGAATCAATCTTGTATGCAAGTATAACATGTGTGGAGAAGAACCCCTTAGCTAGCCTTCATTCCATTCATTCCATCACAATTTCATATTTACATTCCGCTCAGTTTATTAACTTGTTTTGTTATTTCAATTTTCGTCAAATCAAAACTTTTCCCCCCCTTTTACTTTCTTGTTCTTTAGTGCTTAGAATCTGTTTAGTTTGTGTTTTAAAGTATTTTGAATCAAGCCATAATCTTAAATTCGTCCAAAATTAGTTTTGAGTCTTTTGGTTTGTCTTAATGTTTTACATTTTAGTTTTGCATTCTTTGAGTCTAGTTTAGTGTTTTATTTTGTTTTTACGTTCTTAAGTCAATTTAGAAGGTTTTAGCAAGCCCTCCTAATCCCCGGTCTAGAACGATCCCTACTTATACTTATACTACAATTGACAAAAAGAGGGTTTAATTTGTGTGCGTATAAATCTCGCATCAGGCTACTCTTGAACTGAGCTGGAGATTCTTTTGGTCTCCTCCGATCGTTGATTTTCCTTTGTGCTACTCTTGAACTGGGCAGCAGGATTCTTTTGGTCTCCCCCGAAGGTCTGAGCTTACTCCTTTTATCTGTTTCTTTGTTCAATCTCTCCAATTTGTATTGAAGAGGGTTAGAGGATAGCTCAGTATATGCTTGTCTCCGCATGCTTCAATGTATCATTTTCCTTTGCCTTACTTGCTCCCATTTGCAGAAGTGGTCCCTTCTCTGGAAGTGTATCAACCGTTGAAGATGACTACTCGAGAGCAACACTAGGTAAGCAACCAGGGAATAGAGTCCAAGTAGACTCCAAGTGCCGGCTGATTGCTTCTTCCACTTTGCCATGCAAGTAATATCAAGGACAAAGGAAAAGACAGGGAAAAAGCATGATATGTGATACCTTTGCTTTCGCCCTTGATGATATGAGATACATTTGCTTTCGAAGAGGCAGCGAATGAATCAACACATATATTTGTTGCGCTTGTCTCCACATGCTTCGATCCACCGTTTCCTCTTGCCTCATCTGTACTGCAGGCATTTGGTATCTTCTTTGGGGGATACATCCATGGTTGAAAATGTGTTCTCAAGAGAAGGAGAAAACTGAGCATGTTTGAGAGGGTTGGTTGCAGCTTACATTTTCGGCCGAGAAGGAAAGTTATGCGTTTGTGGGTGAATGCCTTGCCATGAATGTTGATGTATATAGGAATTGTAATGGCAAGTGGCAGTGCAAATGCGGCAATGTCCTCCACGCATCTTCAGCTTTGTCAGAGAGCTTTTGACAAAATGGCACGCGTTTTCTGAAAAGCCGGGAGCTTTCGACAAAGTTGTACACGCTTTCTGAAAAGCCGGGATCTTTCGGCTTTGTCTCCCACGCTTGTCGGCAAAAGTGTGCAGCTGATTTCTCGCCTTCCACGCGTCTTCTGAAAAGCTGGGAGCTTTTGACAAAGTTACACACGCTTTCTGAAAAGCCGGGATTGCGTCTGAAGAGCTGGCGATCTTTTACGCCGGAAATTCCAGCTTTAAAGAGTGGTGTCTCTTCATTTCTGAATTGGTGATTATGTCACCTCTCCTTTAATAGAGGTGATCGATCACCTCTATCATGCACACTCTGAAGATTGCCCAGAAATCGTCTCCGGCCCGTCGAGATTTCACTCCATCCAACCCTTTTCTTTTAACTTCTTGAAAAATGGCTAGCTCATCTAACCCATCAAACATTTGCTTAGATTTGAGTCTAAGTAATGATCCAGTTGCGCCGCGTCAGGATAAGGTATGGTGCCCGTCTTTCTTATCTTCTCATGGCCCTCTTACAGGTGAGGACTCTGTGATGACGGATGCAACAACGGCTACGATAGTAGCTCGGAACCTCCTTACTCCCAAAGATAGTCAGCTGCTTTCAGGACGGTCTGATGAGTTAGCCGTTCAAGAGTCCTTGGCTCTTAGCGTTCAGTGCGCTGGCTCTGTGTCCAACATGGGCCAACGCCTACTTGCTCGCTCCCGTCAGGTTGAATCCTTGATGGCGGAGGTGGAGAGTCTTCAGCAAGAGATCAAACAGCTTAAGTACGAGAACCGAAGTTTGCACGTGCTTGCCAACAATTATTCGACAGGCATGAAGAGGAAGCTTGATGAGCTTGATGACCGTCAAAGGCTTGTGGCTTTTTTCCAGAGGCACCTTTTTCCTGGGTCATCCAGCGTTTCACCAAGGATTGGGGACTTGAATGATCTATCTTCGGTGCCTCCCGCTCCTATGCCTCTCGCTCCGATGCCTCCTGCTTCGATGCCTCCCACTCCTAGAGTGTTGCCACGTAGTGGGGCCTCACGTACACAACCCTTGTGAAGGCTCCATCTTTCTGCCATGTTTAGATACAATTGTAATTTCTCGAAAATTAATGAACAAGCTTTGTTTTATTCACTGTATTGGGTTGCCTCCCAAGTAGCGCTTTCTTTTACGTCTTGCAGCCGGACGAAGAACTTCTTTTCTCAATTAGGACCCACGACATGGAATTTATCTTTGAATGGGGGGTGATACTTGAGATGATCCGGTAATGGTTTAAATTCTAGAGTGGGTGCCTGGATCATTAACAACATATCAGTACAAAAGAAAATTGAAATTCGGGGAAGCGGCTTACCTGTGTGCTCCGACAAGAACTCAATGACAAACACCACTCCCTTGAAAGTTTCAGGGATATTGGAATTGGCCAGATTGCATGTGATGGTTTTGACTTGTCCAATGTCATCAAATTCAACTTCTTTGGGTTTTGTGGTTTCAAATATGTCCTCTTTGATGAATTCTAGACATTCCCCAGTCACATCTTGCTCTTGATTCTTTGGAAAGGATTCGAAGATGCCTTTCTCACGCTCTTCTTCCTTGGATTGCATGATCCTGCAAGAAATAGGGACATTCAGTGGAACGGGGTTAGAAATAATTAACTTTGGAACAACCTTACCTGAATTGGATGGCGTAGGAGCAATAGGTGCCTGCAACAAAGGTGTTTCCACCCTTACCATAGGTTGCGTGTGTTCCTCTTCCTCAAATTGCAACCTTTCATCTTCCTTCGAGTTTTCAATAGTTGAGTTGGAGAGTTCACTTTGCTCTTGAATTTGTTTCATGAACTCCATAATATGCCCAATTTGCTCCTCCAATTTACCCAACTTCTTGTCTTGATTTTGTTCGTCCTTGTTTTGAGTTTGGACTTCCTGCGTCAAAGTAGTAAGTAATTGAAAAATCGTATCATTATCACTTGAATTACTTACATTGCTTTGGGCAGGTTGTGGTGGCTGCATAGGTGCTGTATAGAACTCCTCATATGGTTGCCAATATTCTCCTTGTTGAGCCTCCTCGACTTGGTTTTGTGAGCCCTGCACCGAAGAAATTAATTCATTAAGAGCTTGATTATAATCTATTGACAAACTTTGGCTTGGTTGGGCATATTGTATATGAGGTTGTGGTGGATGCATAGACGTTGAATAGAACTCCTCATAAGGCTGCCAATATCCTTCTTGTTGAATATGTTGAGGTTTCCACCACATAGAGTTTGAATGATCACTCCAATCCGAATTGTAAGTATTGGAAAACACGTCGTTCCTTGATTGATTATGATCAAATGTACCAACTCTTTGCGTTTGGTACTCTTCCATAAGCTGTGACAAAAGAGAAGCACTATCAAGTGCCATGTCTTGCTTCTAAAATCAACAAAATAAAACTAAAAATATATACACACAAACGAAAATAAAACAATCCAAGAGATTAGCAAAGTTGCTAATCCCTGGCAACGGCGCCAAAATTTGATGCGATGATTATACGCGCACAAATTAAACCCTCTTTTTGACAATTGTAGTATAAGTATAAGTAGGGATCGTTCTGGACCGGGGATTAGGAGGGATTGTTAATCACTTGGACTTGACTTCAAAAACGTAAAAACAAGTTTAAAACACTATTTAATGCGAAGAATGCAAAACTAAAAATAAGAAAGATTAAGACTAAGACTTAAACAAAATATGGAGGGGGGATTTAGGTTTGGACGAGATTAAACTAAAATGGATAGATTGCAAAGAAAACAAATTGTAAATACGGATTTGACGGAAGTGAGTGGATGGGAAGCTAGCTAAGGGGTTCATTTCCACACATGTTATACTTGCATACAAAACGATTTCTAATTGCTTTTCAATAAGCCATGAATTCTCAACGCCCCGGGTTAATTAGGTCCGCTTAAATTAACCGTCAAGTTTTCCTTAAGTTAATGAATTGGATGATTGCATACGACAACCCAAAGCATTCCTCACAAGTTCCCTACATGAATTGCATAATAGAGATACAAGCAAGAATCATTAAGCATCATGAAAACTATAAGTGTTGACGAGGAATTCGTTACTATGATTGCATGAAACTTATGCCAAGAATTTGTTTAACGCGATTGTTTATAAGCAACCTCCACTACTTGTGAATATAAGTTCATAACTATTACGTGAAACTCACTTATATTCTAGCGTCATATTCATGCATGAAAATTAAGCGTTCATTGATAGGAGCATATTTAGGCGACTTACTTAGCTTGTTTTCGTGCATCTATGTTGTTAATTCATAGTTGTTTTAGTAGTTTAAGCCATTTTCGTGTGTTTTTAGGTTCATATGGCTAAGGAAGCAAAAAGATGCATTTTGGAGCATTTTGGAGCAAAATTGGGCTTGGAATGGATAGCATATTTTTGGAGCCAAAGTGTTGGACGAATTTGAAAGCCTTGTATGCACTTTGGACATAAAACAAAGGGCCTAGCCCAATCAAACAATCCTTTGAGCCATGCAAAACCTCTAGCCCAATCAACAAGCCTTAGCCACATGCATTCACATGCATCACAACCCCAAAACCATCAAGAAACACCCATTCACACACACATGCACTCACATGCATTCACATGCATTTCCACCTTCCTACTTCATCATTTCACCACATTCTCCCTCTTTAACTCACATGCACCCAAACAAAGCCAACCTAGCTAACCCTACATGCATTATTTATTCACTCTTCATCATTGCATTCATCACCAAAGAACTCCCCATCATTGCCATGCATTCCCCCTAATTCCATCCATCTTCCACACCTTTCCAACCTAGCCACATCCTTTAATCATCCCCCCTTTAAGTTATGATTTTATTTCCTAACCCTACATGCATTATTTATTAACTTTTCATCATGCATCCACATTCATTCCAACACAAAACACACACATGCACTTATTCTTTCATCATTGCACCACCAATTCACCCACATGCATTTCCAACCATTCACACCCCTTTAATCATTCTCCTAGCTATCATTCACATGCTCTCCCATCCATTCTCTCCCTATATGTTCCCTCCACTACTCCTATAAATACCCTTGCATTCATTCATTCATGAATCATCTCATTTCATACACAACACACCACAAACACTTCCATCTTCTCCCTAGCCGTGAGTTTTTCTTCCATTTTTCCTCCATTTCTTCCATTTCCATAATCCCCCAATCCATTCAACACACCTACAACATCCCTTAGTTCTTGTGCCACAATAAAGAGGAAGATAAGAGGGCCTAAACGTTCATACAATTCACGTTTGAGTTGTTGGAATGTTTACGCGTTTCTTTGATTTCAAAGTTTAAATTCAATTCTCTTTGTTTTGTAATATGAGGAATGGAAGATAAGAGGGCCTAAATGTTCATACAATTCACGTTTGAGTTGTTGGAATGTTTAGGTGTTTCTTTGATTTCAAAGTTATGAGGAACTAAACCCTTTTTAGCTAGGGGTGATTTCAATACCATGATTATTTATGTAATATGAATTGATGAATTCCGGTTATGAACTCTTGATTCGTGAATGCAATTGGCTTAACTATTTGATGATTAACTTATTTGTGTTTGTTGATTGAGGGTCGACACTTAATTAGCATGCATGAATATGTGGCTAAAGTTTAAGAAGGTTTCACATAATCGTTACTAACTTATACTTGAAAGTAGTGAAGGTCGCTTGTCACGATCGCGTTAAGTTTAATTCTTAGCATGAGTAACATGATGTCATAGTTGCAAGTGCTTTGTCAATGCTTATGGTTTTCATTATTCTTAATGATCTTCGATTGTATCTCTATTATGATGACATGTAGGGAACTTTTGAGAATGTTTTGGGTTGTCGAATGATGCCATCCAATCCAATAATATAAGGAAAATCTGAGGGTTAACTAGTGATGTCACGGTTAATTTGGGGCATTGTCGTTCATAATTCAATGAAGGAATAACTGGAAATTGATTCATATGCATAAATATCATGTGTGGAGAAATAACCTCTAGCTAATTCACCAACCATCTTATTTCATCAATTACATTCTTGTTTCGTTATTTCAATTTTCATCAAACCTCAATCCCCCTTTTGCTTTAATGTTCAATATAGTTAGAAATCAATTTAGTTTGTGTTTTTTAAAGCATTTTGATTCTTTTGGTTTGTTTTATTGTTTTTACGTTTTAGTTTAAATTCGTCCAAATCCAATTCCCCCCTATTTCGTTGAAGTCTTAGTCTTAATCTTTCTTATTTTTAGTTTTGCTTTCTTCGAGCATTAAATAGTGTTTTATATTGTGTTTTTATGTTTTTAAGTCAGTTTCCAAGGTTTTAGCAATCCCTCCTAATCCCCGGTCTAGAACGATCCCTCACTTATCCATTCTACTACAATTGTCAAACGAGGGTTTAATTTGAGTGTCAAGTAATTCTCGCATCATTCATTCTCAATAAACATACATAAATAGGTTATCAATCAAACAGTTAAACAAATTGAATTCACAACTTATGAAACGTAATTAGAAGTAATCAAATCATATTGCAAGCATAAACATATATTTCGAATCCCCCCTAGCCAAGGGGGGTTTAGTTCCTCATACGTACAAAACAAAGAGAATTGAAATTAAACATTGAAATCAAAGAAACGCCTAAACATTCCAACAACTCAAACTTGAATTGTATGAACGTTTAGGCCTTCTTCTCTTCCTCTTCGTTGTAGCATAAGGTCTAAGGATAGTTTGATGGTGTGGATGGGTTGGGGAGTGGTGGAAATGGAAGCAATGGAGGAGAAGTGGAAGGGGGACTCACGGTTTTGGATTCTAAGGGGAAGTGTTTATGTTAGTTGTGGTGTGAGAAATGGAGAGATGGAATGGGGAGTGAATGAATGACAAATGAATGAAGTGTGTGTGGTTTATATAGGGAGAGAATGGGTGAGAATGTAAGAGATAGTAAAAGATAGTAAAAGATAGTAAAAGATACTAAAATCACAATTTCCCATGGTGTAAGAGATAGTAAAACTCCCTGGATCTTTCTTCTTTGGAGGCAATTTATGCAATAAGACAACACTGCACTATTCTATTAGAATCACTTTTTCAAAATCCACGAGCTTATTTTTCTTTGTACAAACATCCTTAAAAAACTTGGCATAAGATGGAATGTTCTTGATTACATCAATTAATGGAAGATTAATTTGAACTTTAGCCAAAGCCTTCATAAAATCTGTCAACTGTTGATCTTTAGCTTTAGGCTTCTACTTTTCAAGATAAGGCATTGGAGGCACATAAACAAGTTTTGCAGTTTTTGTGGTAGCTTGTGTAGTATTTTCGGATTTGTCTTGTGGCTGCCTAGAATCTGCAAAAATATCAGAGTTTGCAAAATTTCCCAAATCTGTTTGTGGTTGTGGTGTTGCCCGCGAATTTCCAGCACAATTTTCATGTTTATTGTCGTAACTTTTGCCAGACCGTAAAGTCCGTATAGCGTTGCATTCTTCTCGTCCTTTTGGATTAGGTACTGCTTGACAAGGAAATGTACCCAGTGCTCTTTCTGAAACCTGCAATGCAATCTGCCCAATTTGTTGTTCCATATTTTTCATTGTTGCATGCATATTTTGGATTTCTTGATTGGTCTGTTCAAATCTTGCATTTGTAGTAGTTGCTAATTTTTTAATTGCAATCTCCCAAGTAGCCTTAGGTGCAGCAGGTTGTTGTACCTGCTATTGAAATTGTGGCTTTGCATGCTGATCTCTATCCCACTTCAAATTAGGATGATCTCTCTAATTCGGGTTGTAAAATTTTGAATACGAGTCATTTCTTGGACGCTGAAAATTATTAAATGCATTAACTTGTTCGGCTGCAAACTTCGGATAAGCAGCTTTATGTGGACAACTCAAAAAATCATGTGTTGTCATATTACAAATGTTGCAGGTAGCTTGTAAGGACTGCTGTACCGCAACCTATGAATCTAGAATTCTTTGTAATAACATGTCAAATTTTGCATCAAATCTTTCAAGCTTTTTCTCCATTTTTTTCAATTTGTGCCAACATATATGTTGAACCATTATACATCTCAAAAACAAACCTAGATTGTGGCTGCTCAACTGCCTATTGCTGTGTATCTGTTGCCATTTTTCAAATAACAAACATGCTTCTTGTGCATTTTTATTTTTGTACGAACCACCGCATGAAGCATTGACGAGTTTTTGTAGTCATATTTGGTTCTCTGAAAAATATATGCATTTGATTAGTACTGTTAATACCAGAATGTGGACATTTTCTAATCAACTCTTTGGATAGTTCCCATGCCTCATGAAACTCTTCATTTGGTTTTTGGGCAAAAGATAGAATCTGAGTTCTCATGTCAAGAGTCTTTGAAGCCGGATAATACTTGTTTAAAATTTTTTCACTGAGTTGAGCCCAAGTGCTAATGCTTCCAAATGGAAATGTGAAGAGTCATCTCCTTGCTTGATCTTTTAATGTGTAAGGAAATAATCAAAGCTTAATAGATTCGGTTGAAAATCCTCTCACCAAAATATTCTTGCATCTCATTAAACTTTTGCAATGTGCATGTTAGGATTGTCGGTTGAGAACCAAAGAAATGTTGGTAGAATATTCAACATGTGCTACTTTATTTCGAATGTAGACCCTTGCACCACTTCCAGATAAGTAATGCAACTTGGTATGTTAGTGGCATGAGCTGTTAAAGAATCACCCAAAAGGTCACCAGCCTCTGGAATAACTAAAGCCATTGTTTCCTTATTGTGTAGATCCCTAGAAAATAAAGGCTGCAAAAAAGTCCCCTGCAAAGAAGGAACCCATTGCAAATTTTTCTCCCTGCGTCTCCTTCTTAAAATTTGCTCAGGTTCTGGATTAAAATGAAACAATTTCTACACTGCTGAACGGGTGCTGACCATGCACAGATTTTTGTAATCTTTAAAAATAAAATAAAAACGAAAAATAATTTTTTTTAATTATATATATATATATATATATTCAACTATAACTAATTGAAAGTCTAATTAGAATGAATTATTTTAAATCATTCCCGGCAGAGGAGCCAATTTCTTGATAGGAAATTTACCACACACAAACAGGCTAAAAACTCTTATAATACTTGCAAGAATGACAAGGGTATTGTAGCATAAACGGATCTCGCAAGGTTGTTCTCCACAGGGATTATTAAATAATTCGTAACAAATCAAATTCTAACTAATTATTGTAAAATAGATATTTGAGATAATTGATTTTATGACCTAATTTAAGAAAAGGAGTTTAAAATAAAACAATCTGCAATGTTAAAGCTGAAAGAAAAGGAAAAGTTTTGGAGAAATCAAATTAACAAAGAGCACTAGGTGATGCGAGATTTATACGCACACAAATTAAACCCTCTTTTTGTCAATTGTAGTATAAGTATAAGTAGGGATCGTTCTGGACCGGGGATTAGGAGGGATTGTTAACCACTTGGATTTGACTTCAAAAACGTAAAAACAAGATAAAACACTAAACTAGACTCAAAGAATGTGAAACTAAACGTTAAAACACTAAGACAAACCAAAAGACTCAAAATGCTTTAAAAACACAAACTAAATTGATTTCTAACTAAATTGAACAATAAAGTAAAGGGGGATTGGATTTGGACGACTTTAAACTAAAAATGGAAACTTGGAAACAAAACAAATTGTAAATATGGATTTGACGGAAATGAATGGATGGGAAGCTAGCTAAGGGGTTCATCTCCACATATGTTATACTTGCATACAAAACGATGTCTAATTGCTTTTCAATAAACCATGAATTCTCAACGCCCCAGGTTAATTAGGTCCGCTTAAATTAACCGTCAAGTTTTCCTTAAGTTAATGAATTGGATGATTGCATACGACAATCCAAAGCATTCCTCACAAGTTCCCTACATGAATTGCATAATAGAGATACAAGCAAGAATCATTAAGCATCATGAAAACTATAAGTGTTGACGAGGCATTCGTTACTATGATTGCATGAAACTTATGCCAAGAATATGTTTAACACGATTGTTTATAAGCAACCTCCACTACTTGTGAATATAAGTTCATAACTATTACGTGAAACTCACTTATATTCTAGCGTCAAATTCATGCATGAAAATTAAGCGTTCATTCTTAATAAACATACATAAATAGGTTATCAATCAAACAGTTAAACAAATTGAATTCACAACTTATGAAACGTAATTAAAAGTAATCAAATCATATTACAAACATAAACATAGTTTCGAATTACCCCCTAGCTAAAGGGGGTTTAGTTCCTCATAACTTTGAAATCAAAGAAACACCTAAACATTCCAACAACTCAAAACTTTGAATTGTATGAACGTTTAAGCACTCTTTTCTTCCATTTCTCATACGTACAAAACAAAGAGAATTAAAATGAAACTTTGAAATCAAAGAAACACCTAAACATTCCAACAACTCAAAACTTGAATTGTATGAACGTTTAGGCACTCTTCTCTTCCTCGTTGTTGTAGCACAAGGTTTAAGGATAGGTTGGTTGGGGGGATGGAAGTGTTGGGGAATTATGGAAATGGATGAGGATTGGTGGAAATGGAAGATGGTTTTTGGATTCTAAGGGAGAAAGGAATGTGTTTGTGGTGTGTTGTTGTGTTGTGAATGAGATGATTTTTGAATGAATGAATGCAAGGGTATTTATAGGAGGAGTGGAGATGTATATGGCTATTTGTTTAAGGTGTTTTGATAGGAGCATATTCATGCAACTTAAATGGCTTGTTCTCGTGCATTTACGTTATGTTTCTTTAGTTATTTTAGTTCTTTATGCTTCTTTTGTGTGTTTTCAGGATTATAAGACGTGTTTGACGAAAGGATGCATTGTGGAGTGTTTTGGGCCCTTTTTGGAGCACTATGGGGCTAAGGATGGATAGCTTATTCTTGGAGCCCAAGTGATGGATAAAATGGAAGGCCTTGTATGCACTTGAGGACACAAAACAATGGCCCTAACCCAATTCCATTCACAATACAACACACAACACAAACACACATCCATTGCCGTGCATAACCTCCCATTTTCTGTGCAGTTTTTCTCCTCCATTGCAGCCACTATCCAACCACTTCCCATCCCTCCAAAACACTTCATACCATCACACAACCTATCCTTAAACCTTGTGCTACAACGAGGAAGAGAAGAGTGCTTAAACGTTCATACAATTCAAGCTTGAGTTGTTGGAATGTTTAGGTGTTTCTTTGATTTCAAAGTTTCATTTTAATTCTCTTTGTTTTGTATGTATGGAAGAGAAGAGTGCTTAAACGTTCATACAATTCAAGCTTTGAGTTGTTGGAATGTTTAGGTGTTTCTTTGATTTCAAAGTTATGAGGAACTAAACCCCCTTTAGGTAGGGGGTGATTCGAAACTATGTTTATATTTGCAATATGAATTGATTAACTTTCGTTGGAATTTCATAAGTTGTGGATTCAATTCGTTTAACCGTTTGATTGATAGCTTATTTATGAATGTTTATTAAGAATGCGCGCTTAATTTTCATGCATAAATATGACGCTAGAATATAAGTGAATTTCACCTAATCGTTATGAACTTATATTCACAAGTAGTGGAGGTTGCTTATAAACAATCGTGTTAAACATATTCTTGGCATGAGTTTCATGCTCATCATAGTAACGAATGCCTCGTCAACACTTATAGTTTTCATAATGCTTAATGATCTTTGATTGTATCTTTATTGTGCCGTTCACGTAAAGGACTTTTGGAGAATGTTGTGAATTGCGTTGCGCAAACCCATCCAATTCATTAACTTAAGGAAAACTTGACGGTTAATTTAAGCGGACCAAATTAATCCGGAGTGTTGAGTTTCATAATTTATCGAAAGACCAACTGAGAATTAATCTTGTATGCAAGTATAACATGTGTGGAGAAGAACCCCTTAGCTAGCCTTCATTCCATTCATTCCATCACAATTTCATATTTATATTCCGCTCAGTTTATTAACTTGTTTTGTTATTTCAATTTTCGTCAAATCAAAACTTTTCCCCCCCCCCCCTTTTACTTTCTTGTTCTTTAGTGCTTAGAATCTGTTTAGTTTGTGTTTTTAAAGTAGTTTGAATTAAGCCATAATCTTAAATTCGTCCAAAATTAGTTTTGAGTCTTTTGGTTTGTCTTAATGTTTTAAATTTTAGTTTTACATTCTTTGAGTCTAGTTTAGTGTTTTATATTGTTTTTATGTTCTCAAGTCAATTTAGAAGGTTTTAGCAAGCCCTCCTAATCCCCGGTCCAGAACGATCCCTACTTACATCCATACTACAATTGTCAAAAAGAGGGTTTAATTTGTACGCGTATAAATCTCGCATCAAATTTTGGCGCCGTTGCCGGGGATTAGCAACTTTGCTAGTCCCTTTTCTTTATTTTTATTTTTATTTTTTTTGTTTTTCGTGCATTCTTATTTCAGATTCTTAGTTTGTTTGTTTTCTTGTTTTTCAGGTACTGTGTATGACTCGTAGCTCTCGGCCTATTATAGAGAACATCTCCGACTTTGACGGTGATTTTGAACGCACTTTGAGGAGAACGAGGAGTCAACAAGAGCCACCACAACCTCCACCACAACCTGGGCTTGAAGAGGACGAAGTAGGTGTAGAAGAAAAGCCCACTGACCAAATTTTTGAAGAAGAACAAGCCATGGCAGCAGATAATAGAACCATCAAGGAGCTTTCGGCCTCGGGTTTGGATAATGCATTGCCTCTTTGTATCCAATACCCCACGGCTGCAGAGGGGACGACTGAGGTGTTTGAACTCAAATCCAGTTTGTTACACCATATTCCGAAGTTCCATGGCTTGTCTATGGAAGACCCCAACAAACACTTGAAGGAGTTCGAGGTGGTTTGTTCGAGCATGACCCCCGTCACTGTGGATGGGAGTATATTGAAGATGAAGGCTTTTCCATTTTCACTTATGGACAAGGCCAAAGATTGGCTCTACGAACTAGCCCCAGGAACGGTGACTTCGTGGGAGAGTATGAAGCGTGCTTTCTTGGAGAAATTCTTCCCTACTTCAAGAGTGATTCTTCTACGGAAGAAAATTAGTGGTATTCAACAGAATTATGGTGAGACATTCCCGGCTTATCATGAGCGCTTCAAGGGCCTTGTAGCTTCATGTCCTCAACATCAAATGAAGGAGGAACTTCTCCTTCAATATTTCTATGAGGGCCTCCTTCCTATCGAACGTCAAATGCTTGATGCCTCAGCGGGAGGAGCATTGGTGGACAAAACACCAAGGGATGCCAAGATTCTCATAGCCAACCGAGCACTCAACGCTCAACAATATGAAGGAGTGGGCCAAAGGGAAGCCCCACGGCAACAAAGTGTAAATGAGGTGAGTGCTATTTCTGAAATTCAATCACAACTTGCTAATCTTACTTCTCTTGTTTCTCAGGTTGTGAATGGTCCAAAAGCACAAGAACACCAAGTTTGTGGCGTGTTCTCAATTCAAGGGCATCCATCCGACAAGTGCCCTCAACTAATCGAGAATGGTGGGTGGGAATCTGCCAATGCAATTGGGTTCCAAGGACAAAATCAACACAACCCATACTCGAACACTTACAATGCCGGATGGAGGGACCATCCAAATTTCAAATGGAGGGAGCCACAACAAGCTGCCCAACAAGGAGGATTTAGGCCAAACCCTCCTGGTTTTTATTCCAAGCCGTATGCACCCCAACAATCCCAACAACCTTCGACATCATCTCATTCAGGTACGTCCTTGGAAAGTAATCAAGCTATGCAATTACTAACCTCTATTTCGCAGGGGTTGCAAAATCAAAACAACCGGATCGAAAATAACGAGAAGGAGATGATGGATATGAAGAAACAAATGGGGCAAATTTCTGAGTTCCTTGGACAAATTAGAGATAAAGGAAAGCTTCCTAGCTCAACCACAGTCAATCCAAAAGGAGGATTCGAATCCGCCAAGGCCATCACCCTAAGGAGTGGAAAAGAAGTTGGGACCGAGCCAAACAATCCCAAATCTACCCAGGAAGTAGATGAAGAGACGACACAACCTAAGGAAGTGTCTAGCTCACCCACGGAAAGAGAGAAAAACCCAATGCCGCAGGCCCCCAATCACCCTAACTCGGCCAAATCAGGTAATTTAAGTTCAAATTCATGTACTTCACGTCCTAATCTGCCCAATGTACCTTTTCCTCGCAGGTTCATGCAAGAAAAAAAGGAAGAAAGCGAGAAGGACATTCTTGAAACGTTCCGGAAGGTGCAAGTAAACATACCGCTTCTCGATGCAATCAAACAGGTTCCAAAGTATGCTAAATTCCTCAAGGACCTATGCAATACAAAGAGAAGAAGGGAAAACAAAGAGGTAGTTAAGGTAAGCGAGAATGTGTCTGCTGTTTTGCAACGTAAACTACCTACCAAGTGCAAAGACCCCGGTAGTTTCACGATTCCTTGTTTGATTGGACATAATCGTTTTGAACATGCCATGCTTGATTTAGGTGCATCCATAAATGTCATGCCTTATTCCATTTATGCATCAATGAACCTTGGTGAGTTAAAACAAGATGGAGTTATAATTCAATTGGCCGATCGTTCTAACGCTTATCCCAAGGGAGTCCTTGAGGATGTTTTAGTGCAGGTCAATCACCTTATTTTTCCCGCAGATTTCTATGTTTTAGACATGGAGGATTCAAGCCATGCTCCATCATTGCCAATCTTGCTAGGCCGTCCCTTCATGAAAACAGCAAGAACAAAGATTGATGTGTACACGGGAACATTGACCATGGAGTTTGATGGGGACATTATTCATTTTAATCTTTCTGAAACCATTAAACATCCAATTGAGGACCATTCTTGTTTTGCTATTGATATTATTGATTCTTTGGCACAGGTGCATTTGGATCAAATGAACGAAGATGCACTTGAGGTAGCCTTAACCCATGGCATGCAATCTGACCATATTGCCGTACCCCCTTGTGATGAAGTACTTGAAATGGTCGCTGCCCTCGAGTCATTGCCCTTCCACTCTGGTAAGTCTCCAATCTCACTTTTAGATTCAGTTTTGACTAATAAGTTACTTCCATCAACTGAGCAGCCACCTACACTTGAGTTAAAGCCATTACCTAGTCACTTGAAGTATGTGTTCTTAGGCCAAGATCAAACGCTACCCGTCATCATTTCAAACTTAATCACGGCTCAAGAAGAAGACAAGTTGATAAGGGTGTTAAAAGAGCACAAATCTGCTATTGGATGGACTTTGGCGGATATCAAAGGCATTAGTCCCACCACGTGCATGCATCGCATCCTTTTGGAGGAGGAAGCCAAGCCATCTCGTGAAGCTCAACGTCGCCTTAATCCACCTATGATGGAAGTAGTGAAAAAGGAGGTTATAAAATTACTTGATTGTGGTGTTATATATCCTATTTCTGATAGTCGTTGGGTGTCACCTGTGCAGGTTGTTCCAAAGAAGTCCGGAGTAACTGTTATCAAGAATGATGAGAATGAGCTCGTGCCTACACGCATTCAGACTGGATGGCGAGTATGTATCGATTACCGGAAGCTAAATGCCATGACTAGGAAAGATCACTTTCCTTTGCCATTCATCGACCAAATGCTCGAAAGGTTAGCCGGTCATGCTTTTTACTGTTTTCTTGATGGATACTCTGGATATAACCAAATTGTAATAACCCCGGATGATCAAGAGAAGACCACATTCACATGTCCCTTTGGAACATTTGCTTATCGTCGCATGCCATTTGGTTTATGCAATGCACCTGCCACTTTCCAACGATGCATGATTAGTATCTTCTCTGATTATGTTGAAAAGATAATTGAAGTATTTATGGACGATTTTAGTGTGTTTGGAGACTCATTTGATGCTTGTTTGCATCATCTCACTTTAATCTTGAAAAGATGCATGGAAACTAACCTTGTTTTGAATTGGGAAAAATGTCATTTTATGGTTAAACAAGGTATAGTTTTGGGTCATATCATCTCAGAAAAAGGGATTGAAGTTGATAAGTCTAAAATAGATCTTGTACGTCACTTACCCTCTCCTATTTCGGTTAGAGAGGTCCGTTCTTTTCTTGGCCATGCAGGATTCTATAGGCGATTTATCAAAGATTTCTCAAAAGTTGCACAACCTCTTTGCCGCCTCCTACAAAAAGACGTGGCATTTGAATTCACTAAGGAGTGCACGGCATCATTCAACCAACTCAAGGAGTTGTTGACCACGGCACCCATTATTGTTCCCCCGGAATGGAGCCTCCCGTTCGAGCTTATGTGTGATGCGTCCGATTATGCTTTAGGGGCTGTTTTGGGACAAAGAAAGGACAAGAGGCCGCATGTCATCTACTATGCCTCACGGACGTTGAACGATGCCCAGTTGAACTACTCCACTACGGAGAAAGAACTTCTTGCCGTTGTCTTTGCTTTAGATAAATTTCGATCATATCTAATTGGTACTAAAGTAATTGTTTTCACTGATCATGCAGCTCTAAAGTACTTGCTCACCAAAAAGGAGGCCAAGCCCCGGCTAATTCGGTGGATGTTGTTACTTCAAGAGTTCGACATCGAGATTCGTGACAAGAAGGGAAGTGAAAACGTGGTGGCTGACCACCTAAGCCGAATGGTGCATAATGAGGAGTCCCTACCCATTGCAGAGACATTCCCCGATGAGCAGCTGCTATCCATTGAGGTAAGTGAACCATGGTATGCAGATTTAGTGAATTACTTGGTGGTTAAACAATTTCCAAATGAACTAAACAAGCACCAACGTGATAAGCTTAAAAATGATGCACGTTTCTATGTTTGGGATGACCCTTATTTGTGGAAGTATTGCTCAGATCAAGTTGTACGTAGATGTGTGCATGATTCTGAATTTCACTCAATTCTAAGCTTTTGTCACACATATGCATGTGGTGGTCATTTTGGCACACAACGCACTGCCCTCAAGGTTCTAGAATGTGGTTTTTATTGGCCGACTATATTTAGGGATGCTAGAACCTTTTGTATGTCTTGTGATCGTTGCCAACGAATGGGTAACATAGGTACCAAGGACCAAATGCCACAAACCCCTGTCTTTAATGTTGAAATTTTTGATGTTTGGGGCATTGATTTCATGGGCCCTTTCCCTCCATCTTATGGTTTCACTTATATCTTGCTAGCCGTTGATTATGTTTCTAAATGGGTGGAAGCAAAAGCCACCCGTACTAACGATTCTAAGGTGGTTGCAGATTTCGTGAAAACTAACATTTTTGCTAGGTTTGGAATGCCGAGAGTAATCATAAGTGATGGAGGGTCTCACTTTTGCAATCGGACCATTGAGGCGTTGCTAAGAAAGTACCATGTCAACCATAAGGTCTCCACACCTTACCATCCTCAAACAAATGGCCAAGCCGAGGTGTCTAACCGAGAAATCAAACAAATTTTGGAGAAGACCGTTGGACCAACAAGGAGGGATTGGAGCTTACGTTTAGATGATGCACTGTGGGCATATCGTACGGCGTACAAAACACCCATTGGGATGTCACCTTTTCGGCTCGTCTATGGTAAGCCATGTCATTTGCCCGTAGAGTTAGAGCACAAGGCACATTGGGCCGTGAAGACTTTCAACATGGACATAGATGCAGCGGGAGTTCATAGGAAGCTCCAATTGAATGAACTTGAGGAGATTCGGAATGAAGCCTATGAGAATGCCCGGATGTACAAAACCAAGACCAAAGCATTCCATGATAAAATGATCCGAACCAAGACCTTCACAGTTGGGCAGAAAGTGTTGCTTTTCAACTCTCGCCTACGTTTGTTTCCTGGTAAGTTGCGTTCTAAATGGATTGGCCCGTTTGTTGTTACTAACGTTTTTCCTCATGGTGCAGTCCAAGTTCGTAGCTTCAAAACAGGTCAAGAGTTCAAGGTGAACGGGCATCGTCTGAAGGCCTATTATGAGAACTTTGTGGAGCACACCGTGGATGACACCCCCTTGGGTACCGTGGGCTCCAATTTGGAGTAAATGGATTCTTCGTCCGGCTGCAAGACGTAAAAGAAAGCGCTACTTGGGAGGCAACCCAATATAGTGAATAAAGCTTGTTTATTGATTTCCGAAAAAAAAAAAAAAAAAAAAAAAAAAAAAAAAAAAAAGCTTGTTCATTAATTTTTGAGAAATTACAATTGTATAAAAACATGGCAGAAAGATGGAGTCTTCACAAAGGTTGTGTACTTGAGGCCTCACTACGTGGCAACACTCTCGGAACAGGAGGTCTCGGAGCAAGAGGCATTGGAACAGGAGGTCTCGGAGCAAGAGGCATCGGAGAAGAAGGCATAGGAGCGGGAGGCACCAAAGATAGATCATTCAAGGTCCCAAACCTTGGTGGAACGCTGGATGACCCAGGAAAGAGATGCCTCTGGAAGAAAGCTGCAAGCCGTTGACGGTCATCAAGCTCATCAAGCTTCCTCTTCATGCCTGTTGAATAATTGTTGGCAAGCACGTGCAAACTTCGGTTCTCGTACTTAAGCTGTTTGATCTCCTGCTTAAGACTCTCCACCTCCGCCATCAAGGATTCAACCTGTCGAGAGCGAGTAAGAAGGCGTTGGCCCATATTGGACACAGAGCCAGTACACTGAACACTCAGAGCCAGGGATTCTTGAACGGCCAACTCATCGGACCGTCCTGAAAGCAGCTGACTGTCTTTGGGAGTGAGGAGGTTCCGAGCCACTATCGTAGCTGTTGTGGGATCCGTCATCACAGAGTCCTCATCTGTAAGAGGGCCATGGGAAGATAAGAAACACGGGCACCATACCTTACCCTGATGAGACGTGACCGGATCACTGCTTAGACTCAAATCTAAGCAAAGGTTCGATGGGTTGGATGAGCTAGCCATTGTTCACGAAGTTAAAAGAGAAGGGGTGGACGGAGTAGATTTTCAAAGGGCCGGAGACAAGTTTCAAGAATGGAAAATCTTCAGAGTGTGTGAGTTGGCGGTGATCGATAGCTCTATAAAAAGCCAAGGCAACGCGTCCACCAATTCAAAAAGCCTTTGCTTTTCAGAAATCGCGTTCAACACGTGGAGGCCATCATCGCAACTACACGTCTTTAGCCGACAAGCGCAAAGTTCGGCGACGCTTTATCTGCTTTTCAGAAAACGCGTGCAGCTTTATCGAAGAGGCGTCTTCAAATATCGAAGAGTCGCCACTATTCCAAAAAGCCGGATTTGCGGGATCAAAATGTCTGTCGACAACGGTAAAAGCACAGTATCACCACTTGCTATTGAATTCCCTATATATGTCGACTTCATTTTTTTTTTGGCAAGACAGAACTGAAGAAAATGCCCAACTCTTTCTCACCTCTGAGGGTGCACTCCCAGCAAAGCCTTTCGAGATACTCCATTCTCTCTTCTTCCCCAAAGATGATACCAGATGCCTGGAGAACAGATGATCCAGGAGGAAGCAGCACAACAAATACATGTGCTGATTCATTCACCGCTTCTTCAAAAGCAAAGGTATCTCATATCATCAAGGGCAAAAGCAAAGGTATCTCATATCATGCTCTTTCCCTGTCTTTTCCTTTGTCCTTGATATTATTTGCATGGCAAAGTGAAAGAAGCAATCAGCCGGCACTTGGAGTCTATATGGACTCTATTCCCTGGTTGCTTACCTAGCTTTGCCGAGCTATCCTCTAACCCTCTTCAATACGAATTGGAGAGATTGAACAAAGAAACAGATAAGAGGAGGAAGCTCAGACCTTCGGGGGAGACCAAAGGAAGCCTGCTGCCCAGTTCAAGAGTAGCACAAAGGAAAATCAACGATGGGAGCAGCGCAGTTCAAGAGTAAGCCTGTGGAATCACAAAGATCCAAGCCTCACTGCAATGACCAAGGAGAAGATGGAACGAACACTCCACAACCAGATTTGCATTTCTAAACTCTTCTCTTTGTTAGATACATTCTGCCATGTTTAGTATGATTAATTGTTGTTTATATGTTTGTGTTTAATATGGTTTTTAACATTGAGGACAATGTTTGATTTAAGTGTGGGGGTATTAGTTACTAAAGTGTTTAATGCAAATTCGTAGGGTTTTATTCACCATAACTTCAAATGTTGTTTCTTGCTGTTTTTAAAGTGTGTTTAGTGTGTTTTGACTTAAAAATTCAAAAATCACATAAAAATTTGAAAAAATTGTTTTGAAAAACCCAAAAAGAGTTGTTTTTGTGTGTTTGTGTCGTAGGTTACCTTCCAACACAATGATGAGGATTTGGTTTTTAATTGCATGACGGTTAAAGAAAGTTACAAACATGGATGGACGTTTGATTTACTCTTGGTATATGCTTGGTTATCGTTATAATGTATGACTTCACATGCAATCATAAAAGAAAAAAAAAAATTAGTTATGTAACATGCTTGAAGGAATGAGCTCAAACTAACACTACATCCCTGTGAGAATTGAGCTTAAACGTTTATTTGGAGAGTTAAAATCTGTGCATTCTTTGTTTTCTAAAGTCGTTGCATGATCTCATTATTCTTTGCTTGGTTGCTACTTAGAAGGCGTTTCATCACTTAGTTCCAAATGCTAGAACTCATGCCCATTTCATTCAAAGCATGTCATTGATTTGCATAACACGTATTCAAGATGAAGTTGTGTAGTGAACACCAAAGCCAAATTGCCATATTTCCCTTTTCATTTGTTTTATAGGATTTAACCCCGTTGAGCCTTGTGTAGCCTACTTTCTTTGTTAACCCACATTATCTTCACCTAGCCTAGATTAGGAACATCCGTACCCTTGTTCTTGAAGCATAGTAAGCATGAATGAATTCCCTTTGATTAATGTGTGCAGAAAATAAGTGTGGGGGAAAGTGTATTCATGTGAGTTTTTGTGCCATAGGCACGTCAAAAAAAAAAAAAAAAAAAAAAAAAAAAAAAAAAAGAGTTGAAAATAGTTGAAAAGTATTGGTTGTTGAAGTAAGGGCCCAAAACAATGAATTAGGCCCTAAGAGTTGTTTGAATCCCCCCTATTTGTTTAAAAGTTGATTTCTGCATTCTAAGGGAATTCTAGATCTTAATTTCATTACTTTACTTATTATTGCTTGAAGAACGTTTGTTATTCCTTACCTTCCCTTGTTAGCCAAAACCCCAAGCCCCGTTGCAACCCTTGACTTCTATCTTGAGTGTTGTGCATTTCAAATGTGGAGTTTGAATTCGGTATGAGCATATGGTGTCACTGGTTCTCGTGTCTAAGTAGTAGCATTCCATTCATGAGATCATATCTAAACATGCTTATTAACTCCAGAAATTGCGTTCTTTGTGATACATATATGTGAGTGTTCGTTTTCATGTTTACATCAATCTTCTCACATATGACTAGATTAGGGTGTGTAGTTAGAAAATCGGAGTGAAAATCGAGTGCATATCTTGTAAGGAATTGAGCAAATCTCTACGGCATGTTACTACATTCAAAACATGGTTTTAAACGCTTAATTGTGAACTAGTATATGGTGACTATGATTAAGAATGTACTTAAGTATGAAGATGACTAAAATCTGTGGGAATGATGATTTTTAACGTGTCATGTGCATTGGAAATCCCTAAGACAGTTGTTGGAAGGTTTAGGTTGTGTTTTACTTGTTTTGTTCGTTTCGTTTTGCTTTGTTTTTCTTTTTGTTTTGCTCGAGGACTAGCAAAAGATAAGTATGGGGGTATTTGATAGGAGCATATTCATGCAACTTAAATGGCTTGTTCTCGTGCATTTACGTTATGTTTCTTTAGTTATTTTAGTTCTTTATGCTTCTTTTGTGTGTTTTCAGGATTATAAGACGTGTTTGACGAAAGGATGCATTGTGGAGTGTTTTGGGCCCTTTTTGGAGCACTATGGGGCTAAGGATGGATAGCTTATTCTTGGAGCCCAAGTGATGGATAAAATGGAAGGCCTTGTATGCACTTGAGGACACAAAACAATGGCCCTAACCCAATTACAATCACATTGCCATGGGCTCAACACAAACACCATTCCTTGCCATGCAAGGGGGAGCAATTTGGGTCCATTTCATGCACTTAAACCCTAGCCCAATTACACACCATTGCAGCCAAATCCATTCTTTGTCATGCACATTCACCACCAATTCAACCACATGCACTTATTCCTCCATCATTACACACCATTGCAGCCACATGCACAAAACACCATCATTGCCGTCCAAACACATTCATTTCCCTTGCCATTTTCAACCATCACACTTCATCATTGCAGCCACCATCCATCCTAGTTGTCAATCACATACTTTCCCATTATATAATTCATCCACATGCATCTTTAACCAACAAACAAATCAGCCACAATGCACCAAAACATCCCATGCCGTGACTTCCTAGCAAATTCCAGCTTTTCCCTTTACAATTCACATGCATTCCATACTTTTCCTAGCTGTTTTCCATCATTATTTCAGCCACCATTCACCCTTTATTTCACATAAACTTCACACAAACAACATCCACATGCATTCACATGCATTTCCAACACAAAATACACTCAAAACCGTGGCCACCTTTGCATTTCAGATTCCCATTTGCATTTTCAGATTTTCAGCTTTCCAACCTAGCAAAGTCACATGCATTCATTCATAATCCTTCACCAAACATTCAGCCACATTTCCACCCACCTCCTAGCTGTCATGTTCCCTCCATTACTCCTATAAATACCCTTGCATTCATTCATTCATTTTCCATTCCATTCACAATACAACACACAACACAAACACACATCCATTGCCGTGCATAACCTCCCATTTTCTGTGCAGTTTTTCTCCTCCATTGCAGCCACTATCCAACCACTTCCCATCCCTCCAAAACACTTCATACCATCACACAACCTATCCTTAAACCTTGTGCTACAACGAGGAAGAGAAGAGTGCTTAAACGTTCATACAATTCAAGCTTGAGTTGTTGGAATGTTTAGGTGTTTCTTTGATTTCAAAGTTTCATTTTAATTCTCTTTGTTTTGTATGTATGGAAGAGAAGAGTGCTTAAACGTTCATACAATTCAAGCTTTGAGTTGTTGGAATGTTTAGGTGTTTCTTTGATTTCAAAGTTATGAGGAACTAAACCCCCTTTAGGTAGGGGGTGATTCGAAACTATGTTTATATTTGCAATATGAATTGATTAACTTTCGTTGGAATTTCATAAGTTGTGGATTCAATTCGTTTAACCGTTTGATTGATAGCTTATTTATGAATGTTTATTAAGAATGCGCGCTTAATTTTCATGCATAAATATGACGCTAGAATATAAGTGAATTTCACCTAATCGTTATGAACTTATATTCACAAGTAGTGGAGGTTGCTTATAAACAATCGTGTTAAACATATTCTTGGCATGAGTTTCATGCTCATCATAGTAACGAATGCCTCGTCAACACTTATAGTTTTCATAATGCTTAATGATCTTTGATTGTATCTTTATTGTGCCGTTCACGTAAAGGACTTTTGGAGAATGTTGTGAATTGCGTTGCGCAAACCCATCCAATTCATTAACTTAAGGAAAACTTGACGGTTAATTTAAGCGGACCAAATTAATCCGGAGTGTTGAGTTTCATAATTTATCGAAAGACCAACTGAGAATTAATCTTGTATGCAAGTATAACATGTGTGGAGAAGAACCCCTTAGCTAGCCTTCATTCCATTCATTCCATTCATTCCATCACAATTTCATATTTATATTCCGCTCAGTTTATTAACTTGTTTTGTTATTTCAATTTTCGTCAAATCAAAACTTTTCCCCCCCCCCCCCCTTTTACTTTCTTGTTCTTTAGTGCTTAGAATCTGTTTAGTTTGTGTTTTTAAAGTAGTTTGAATTAAGCCATAATCTTAAATTCGTCCAAAATTAGTTTTGAGTCTTTTGGTTTGTCTTAATGTTTTAAATTTTAGTTTTACATTCTTTGAGTCTAGTTTAGTGTTTTATATTGTTTTTATGTTCTCAAGTCAATTTAGAAGGTTTTAGCAAGCCCTCCTAATCCCCGGTCCAGAACGATCCCTACTTACATCCATACTACAATTGTCAAAAAGAGGGTTTAATTTGTACGCGTATAAATCTCGCATCATGTTTGTGGTTGCAATGATGAAGAATTGCATGTGGAAATAAAAGGGAAAATGTGGTGAAATGATGAAGTAGGAAGGTGGAAATGCATGTGAGATGTTGGAAAGGAAATGGGAATATGAGTAGGCCATGGCATGGGAGTTGTTTTGTTGGTGTAAATGTGCCATGGTTGCAATGATGAAGAATAAAGGGTGCATGTGGGGTGGAATTGAATGAATGCAAAGTGAATGAATAATGATGAAATGAGTTAAAGAGGGAGAATGTGGTGAAATGATGAAGTAGGAAGGTGGAAATGCATGTGACTTGTTTGTGGAATAAAGAATGAATGGTGGAAATGTGAGTGAATGATGTGCATGTGTGTGAATGCATGTGTTGATTTAAAGAATAGGTATGCATGTGAATTAGTTTGGAAAGAGGTGGGTGTGCATGTGAGATGAAATGCATATGTTTGAAATGTGTAGATGATTATGAGTATGATAAGTGATAAATGAATGATATGTGGTGAGTGATAAGTGAATGGAAATGATAAGTGATAAGTGAATGGAAGTGATAAGTGAAAGGTTTGATAAGTGATAAATGAATGATATGTGGTGAGTGATAAGTGAATGGAAGTGATAAGTGATAAATGGACTAGTTTAAAGGGCTAGGGTTTAAGTACATAGAATGGGCCTAAAATAGGTTGGTTTGCATGGCATAATATGTTTGATTGGGCTAGAGGTTTTCCATGGCTCAAAGGATTTGTTTGATTGGGCTAGGCCCTTTGTTTGATGTCCCCAAAGAGCATACAAGGCTTCAATTTCGTCCATCCTCTTTGCTCCATGATTAAGCTATCCAATCCATGCCCAAAAGTGCCCCAAATAGCCTCAAAATGCACTTTCTTGCTCCCTAAGCCCTTAGAACCTGAAAACACACAAAAGAAGCATAAAGGACTAAACTAACAATGAATTACCAACATAGATGCACGAAAACAAGCTAAGTAAGTCGCCTAAATATGCTCCTATCAAACTCCCCCACACTTAACTTTTGCTAGTCCTCGAGCAAAACAGAATAAAAACAAATAAACAAAACGACACTAAACACTTAAAACACAACCTAAACCTTCCAACACCCGTCTTAGGGATTTCCAATGCACATGACATGTTAGAAATCATCATTCTCACAGATTTTAGTCATCTTCACACTTAAGTACATTCTTAATCATAGTCACCATATACTAGCTCACATTTAAGCATTTAAAACCATATTTTGAATGTAGTAACATGCCTTAGAGAATTTGCTCAATTCCTTACAAGATATGCACTCGATTTTCACTCAGAATTTCTAACTACACACCCTAATCTAGTCATATGTGAGAAGATTGATGTAAACATGAAAACTAACACTCACATATATGTGTCACAAAGAACGCAATTTCTGGAGTTAATAACATGTTTAGATATGATCTCATGAATGGAATGCTACTACTTAGACGCGAGAACCAGTGACACCATATGCTCATACCAAAATCAAACTCCACAATTGAAATACATAACACTCAAGATTGAAGTCACGGGTTGTAATGGGGCTTGGGGCGTGTGGATAACAAAGAAGGGATATAGAAAACAAAGGTTCTTAAAGAAATAGTGAGCAAGGCAATTAAATCAACTTAGAATTCACTTTTGAATGAAAACTCAACTTTGGAACAAAAAGGGAGACAATTTAGGGCCAGAATTGGTGTTTTGAGCCCTTACTTCAATCACTCATTCTTTCATTTTTCAAGCTCTTTTTTCTTTCTTTCTTTTCTTTTCTGTTTTTCTTTTCTTTTGAAACTCAAAACATACTTAAGAACAAGCATTCCTTCTCCCACACTCATTTTCTTGCATAATGTAACTCAAAAGGAATTCAATTAAGTCATGCTCACTATCTTCTAAGAACAAAGGTGCGGATTATCCTAAACTAGGCTAGGTGAGGATAATGTGGGTTGACAAAGAATAAAGGCTAAACAAAGCTCAACGGGGGTAAAACTTACAACATATACGAAATATGGGAAGTGAGGTTATTTGGCTATGGTGGCAATTACACAACTTCATCTTGAATATGTTATGTAAATCAATAACATGCTTTGAATGAAATGGGCATGAGTTCTAGCATTTGGAACTATATGATGAAACGCCTTCTAAGTAGTAACCAAGCAAAGAATAATGAGATCATGCAACAACTTTAGAAAACAAGAAATCACAGATTATACTCTCCAAAGAACGTTATAGGCTCAAGTCTCTCAGGGTTGTAGCGTTTGTTTGAGTTCCTTCCTTCAAGCATGTTACATAACTAATTTTTTTCTTTTATGATTGCATGTGAAGTCATACATTATAACCATAACCAAGCATATACCAAGAGTAAATCAAACTTTTCTCCATGTTTATAACTCTTTTTAACAGTCATGCAATTAGAAACCAAATCCTTATCATTGTGTTGGAAGGTGACCTACGACACAAAAACGACTCAAAACACTCTTTTTAGGCTTTTCAAAACATGTTTTTCAAATTTTTTTTTATGTGATTTTCGAATTTTTAAGTCAAAACACACTAAACACACTTAAAAACAGCAAGAAACAACATTTGAAGTTATGGTGGATAAAACCCTACGAATTTGCATCAAAACACTTTAGTAACTCCCCCACACTTAAATCAAACATTGTCCTCAATGTTAAAAACCACACTAAACACAAACAAACATATAAACAACAATTAAACATACTAAACATGGCAGAATGTATCTAACAAAGAGAAGAGTTTAGAGATGCAAATCTGGTTATGGAGTGTTCGTTCCATCTTCTCCTTGGTGATTGCAGTGAGGCTTGGATCTTTGTGATTCAACAGGCTTACTCTTGAACTGCGCTGCTCCCATCGTTGATTTTCCTTTGTGCTACTCTTGAACTGGGCAGCAGGCTTCCTTTGGTCTCCCCCGAAGGTCTGAGCTTTCTCCTCTTATCTGTTTCTTTGTTCAATCTCTCCAATTCGTATTGAAGAGGGTTAGAGGATAGCTCAGCAAAGCTAGGTAAGCAACCAGGGAATAGAGTCTAGATAGACTCCAAGTGCCGGCTGATTGCTTCTTTCACTTTGCCATGCAAGTAATATCAAGGACAAAGGAAAAGACAGGGAAATAGCATGATATGAGATACCTTTGCTTTTGCCCTTGATGATATGAGATACCTTTGCTTTTGAAGAAGCGGTGAATGAATCAGCACATGTATTTGTGGTGCTGTTTCCTCCTGGGTCATCTGTACTCCAGGCATCTGGTATCATCTTTGGGGAAGAAGAAAGAATGGAGTATTTCGAAAGGCTTTGCTGGGAGTGCGCCCTCAGAGGTGAGGAAGAGTTGGGCATTTTCTTCAGTTCTGTCTTGCCATAAAAGATGAAGGTCGACATATATAGGGAATTCAATAGCAAGTGGTGATACTGTTCTTTTACCTTGTCGACAAACATTTCGATCCCGCAAATCCGGCTTTTTGGAATAGTGACGACTCTTCGATCTTTGAAGACACCTCTTCGATAAAGCTGCACACGTTTTCTGAAAAGCAGATAAAGCGTCGCCGAACTTTGCGCTTGTCGGCTTTTTGAATCGGTGGACGCGTTGCCTTGGCTTTTTATAGAGCTATCGATCACCGCCAACTTACACACTCTGAAGATTTTCCATTCTTGAAACTCGTCTCCGGCCCTTTGAAAATCTACTCTGTCCACCCCTTCTCTTTTAACTTCGTGAACAATGGCTAGCTCATCCAACCCATCGAACCTTTGCTTAGATTTGAGTCTAAGCAGTGATCCGGTCGCGTCTCGTCAGGGTAAGGTATGGTGCCCGTCTTTCTTATCTTCCCATGGCCCTTTTACAGATGAGGACTCTGTGATGACGGATCCCACAACGGCTACGATAGTGGCTCGGAACCTCCTCACTCCCAAAGACAGTCAGCTACTTTCAGGACGGTCCGATGAGTTGGCCGTTCAAGAATCCCTGGCTCTGAGTGTTCAGTGCGCTGGCTCTGTGTCCAACATGGGCCAACGCCTTCTTGCTCGCTCCCGTCAGGTTGAATCCTTGATGGCGGAGGTGGAGAGTCTTAAGCAGGAGATCAAACAGCTTAAGTACGAGAACCGAAGTTTGCACGTGCTTGCCAACAATTATTCGTCAGGCATGAAGAGGAAACTTGACGAGCTTGATGACCGTCAAAGGCTTGCAGCTTTCTTCCAGAGGCACCTCTTTCCTGGGTCATCCAGCGTTCCACCAAGGTTTGGGGCCTTGAATGATCTATCTTCGGTGCCTCCCACTCCTATGCCTTCCGCTCCGATGCCTCTTGCTCCAATGCCTTCTGCTCCGAGACCTCCTGTTCCGATGCCTCCTGCTCCGATGCCTCTTGCTCCGAGAGTGTTGCCACGTAGTGGGGCCTCACGTACTCAACCTTTGTAAAGGCTCCATCTTTCTGCCATGTTTAGATACAATTGTAATTTATCGAAAAAAATCAATGAACAAGCAAAAGTTTTATTTACTGTATTGGGTTGCCTCCCAAGTAGCGCTTTCTTTTACGTCTTACAGCCGGACGAAACCTTTTTAGGCTCATTTAGGACCCATGACATGGAATTTATCCCTGAATGGGGGGTGATACTTGAGATGATCCGGTAATGGTTCAAATTCTAAAGTGGGTGCCTGGATCATTAACAACATATTAGTATAAAAGAAAATTGAAATTCGAGGAGGCGGCTTACCTGTGTGCTCTGACATAAACTCAAGAATAAACACCACTCCCTTTAAAGTTTCAGGGATATTGGACTTGGCCAGATTGCATGTGAGAATTGGTCCTTGTCTAATGTCCTCTTTGATGCCTTCTACATCTTCTCCAGCCACTACCTTCTCTTGAATCATTCTTCTTGGTGTACAAAGTCCTTTGAAGAATTCAACACCATCTAAAACTTGCTGTGTTGCACCAAGAATTGGAATAACATTTTGAACCTTTGGGAAGGCTTCCACGATGTCCTTTTTACTCTCTTCTTGGTTGGGAATCAAAAACCTGCTAGGAAAAGGGACATTGGGTGGAATAACATCAGAATAACATGGAATTGGGACGTTCTTACTTGTGGTTGATAGGAGCATATTTAGGCGACTTACTTAGCTTGCTTTCGTGCATCTATGTTGTTAATTCATAGTTGTTTTAGTAGTTTAAGCCATTTTCGTGTGTTTTTAGGTTCATATGGCTAAGGAAGCAAAAAGATGCATTTTGGAGCATTTTGGAGCAAAATTGGGCTTGGAATGGATAGCATATTTTTGGAGCCAAAGTGTTGGACGAATTTGAAAGCCTTGTATGCACTTTGGACATAAAACAAAGGGCCTAGCCCAATCAAACAATCCTTTGAGCCATGCAAAACCTCTAGCCCAATCAACAAGCCTTAGCCACATGCATTCACATGCATCACAACCCCAAAACCATCAAGAAACACCCATTCACACACACATGCACTCACATGCATTCACATGCATTTCCACCTTCCTACTTCATCATTTCACCACATTCTCCCTCTTTAACTCACATGCACCCAAACAAAGCCAACCTAGCTAACCCTACATGCATTATTTATTCACTCTTCATCATTGCATTCATCACCAAAGAACTCCCCATCATTGCCATGCATTCCCCCTAATTCCATCCATCTTCCACACCTTTCCAACCTAGCCACATCCTTTAATCATCCCCCCTTTAAGTTATGATTTTATTTCCTAACCCTACATGCATTATTTATTAACTTTTCATCATGCATCCACATTCATTCCAACACAACACACACACATGCACTTATTCTTTCATCATTGCACCACCAATTCACCCACATGCATTCCCAACCATTCACACCCCTTTAATCATTCTCCTAGCTATCATTCACATGCTCTCCCATCCATTCTCTCCCTATATGTTCCCTCCACTACTCCTATAAATACCCTTGCATTCATTCATTCATTCATCATCTCATTTCATACACAACACCACACCACAAACACTTCCATTCCCTCTCCTAGCCGTGGGTTTTCTATCTATCCTCTTCCATTTCCATCCCTCTCCAACCATTCCACATACACTTAAAGCCCTAAACATCTCCTTAGTCCTTGTGCCACAATAAAGAGGAAGATAAGAGTGCCTAAACGTTCATACAATTCACGTTAGAGTTGTTGGAATGTTTACGCATTTCTTTGATTTCAATGTTTAAATTCAATTCTTTTTGTTTTGTAATATGAGGAATGGAAGAGAAGAGTGCCTAAACGTTCATACAATTCACGTTTGAGTTGTTGGAATGTTTAGGTGTTTCTTTGATTTCAAAGTTATGAGGAACTAAACCCCCTTTAGCTAGGGGGTGATTCGAAACTATGTTTATGTTTGCAATATGAATTGATTAACTTTCGTTGGAGTTTCATAAGTTGTGAATTTAATTTGTTTAACTATTTGATTGATAACCTATTTATGTATGTTTATTGAGAGTCGACGCTTAATTTTCATGCATGAATTTGACGCTAGAATATAAGTGAGTTTCACGTAATAGTTATGAACTTATATTCACAAGTAGTGGAGGTTGCTTATAAACAATCGCGTTAAACAAATTCTTGGCATAAGTTTCATGCAATCATAGTAACGAATGCCTCGTCAACACTTATAGTTTTCATGATGCTTAATGATCTTTGATTGTATCTTTATTATGATGTCATGTAAGGAACTTTTGAAGAATGCTTTGGGTTGTCGTATGATGTCATCCAATTCATTAACTTAAGGAAAACTTGACGGTTAATTTAAGCGGACCTAATTAACCCGGGGTGTTGAGAAATCATAATTTATCGAAAGACCAACTGAGAATCAATCTTGTATGCAAGTGTAACATGTGTGGAGAAGAACCCCTTGGCTATTCCATCATCCATATTTTCATCTCATTCATATTTACGTTTTGCCTTTAATTACAATTCGTCCATTTAATTTAATCTCGTCCAAACACAATCACCCCTTTACTTTATTGTCAAATTAGTTAGAAATCAATTTAGTTTGTGTTTTTATAGCATTTTGAGTCTTTTGGTTTATCTTAATGTTTTAACGTTTAGTTTCACATTCTTTGAGTCTAGTTTAGTGTTTTATCTTGTTTTTACGTTTTTGAGTCAGTTTCCAAGAGATTAATAATCCCTCCTAATCCCCGGTCCAGAACGATCCCTCACTTATCCATTCTACTACAATTGTCAAACGAGGGTTTAATTTGAGTGTCAAGTAATTCTCGCATCAGTGGTGGGTGGTTTAGAGGGCTTAGGGGGCTGCAGCAAGGGTTGTTCTTCCCTTGCCGTGTGCATGTCTTCTTCCTCCTCCTCAATTAGCAGCTCCTCATCCACTTCTTGCTCTTGAATTTGTTTCATGAACTCCATAATCTGCCCAATTTGCTCCTCCATATCCATCATCTCCTTCTTGTTATTTGCTATCCGGTTGTTTTGATTTTGCAACCCTTGCGAAATAGAGGTTAGTAATTGCATAGCTTGATCACTTTCCATGGACATACTTGAACTTGATTGGAATTGTGGTGGGGGAGGTTGTGGTGGCTGCATAGGTGTTGTATAGAACTCCTCGTAAGGTTGCCAATATGCTTCTTGTTGAGCCTCCTTGGCTTGATTTTGTGACCCCTGCACCAAAGAATTTAATTCATTAAGAATTTGATTATAATCTATTGACGAACTTGAATTTAATTGAGCATATTGCATAGGAGGTTGTGGTGGCTGCATAGGTCTTGAATAGAACTCCTCATATGGCTGCCAATATGCTTCACTTTGAACTTGTTGAGCTTCCCACCACATAGAGTTTGAATGATCCCTCCAATCTCTTTGTGGACATTGATTGGCTTGAAATCCTTGCCTATATGAAGCACCAAATGTAGGGACACTCTGCATTGTGGTCCTTTCGGCATACGGCGACAATTGAGAAGTAAGATTTGCCAATTGAGCTTGAATACTAGCAAAATCCATATCTTACTTCTCTAGTACCTCAAATCAAAGAAAGAGAACTAGATCAAATATCAAAAGTAACAACAAACAAAGAAAACAACACTGAGTTAGAAACTAAAACGAAAACAACTAAACCAAAAAGAAAAGAACCAAGGGATTAGCAAAGTTGCTAATCCCCGGCAACGGCGCCAAAATTTGATGCGAGATTTATACGCACACAAATTAAACCCTCTTTTTGTCAATTGTAGTATAAGTATAAGTGATAGGAGCATATTCATGCGACTTAAATGGCTTGTTCTCGTGCATTTACGTTATGTTTCTCTAGTTATTTTAGTCCTTTATGCTTCTTTTGTGTGTTTTCAGGTTCTAAGGGCTTAAGGAAGAAAAAAGATGCATTTTGGAGCATTTTGGAGCAAAATTGGGCTTGGAATGGATGGCATATGATTGGAGCCAAAATGTTGGACGAATTTGAAGGCCTTGTAATCACTTTGGACATAAAACAAAGGGCCTAGCCCATTCTCTCTTAAACCAAGCCCTTTGCCATGCATTTCCTTCCAATTCCAAAGCCCACAATCAATTCAAATGCCATGCAAATCCATATTCAACACCCTAAACTACAAGCATGCATCATCTCACCAAGCAATCAAACAAGCCACATGCATGTCCCTTTAATCATTCAACCACATTCCCACTTTCCTAGCTAACCATACATGCATTCTTTATTCACTCTTCATCATTGCACCACAAATCATTCACCCACATGCACTCATATTCCCATTTCCTTTCCAACATCTCACATGCATTTCCACCTTCCTACTTCATCATTTCACCACATTCTCCCTCTTTAACTCACATGCACCCAAACAAAGCCAACCTAGCTAACCCTACATGCATTATTTATTCACTCTTCATCATTGCATTCATCACCAAAGAACTCCCCATCATTGCCATGCATTCCCCCTAATTCCATCCATCTTCCACACCTTTCCAACCTAGCCACATCCTTTAATCATCCCCCCTTTAAGTTATGATTTTATTTCCTAACCCTACATGCATTATTTATTAACTTTTCATCATGCATCCACATTCATTCCAACACAAAACACACACATGCACTTATTCTTTCATCATTGCACCACCAATTCACCCACATGCATTTCCAACCATTCACACCCCTTTAATCATTCTCCTAGCTATCATTCACATGCTCTCCCATCCATTCTCTCCCTATATGTTCCCTCCACTACTCCTATAAATACCCTTGCATTCTCATCATTCAAGGCATTCTTCATCTCATTCACAACACAACACTCTTCAAAATCATCCATTCTTCCCCCTTTGGCCGTGAGTTTCCCTTCCATTTCTCCTCCATTTCTTCCATTTCCATAAATTCCCCAATCCATTCAACACACCAACAACATCCCTTAAACCTTGTGCTACAACAACGAGGAAGAGAAGAGTGCCTAAACGTTCATACAATTCAAGTTTTGAGTTGTTGGAATGTTTAGGTGTTTCTTTGATTTCAAAGTTTCATTTTAATTCTCTTTGTTTTGTATGTATGGAAGAGAAGAGTGCTTAAACGTTCATACAATTCAAGCTTTGAGTTGTTGGAATGTTTAGGTGTTTCTTTGATTTCAAGGTTATGAGGAACTAAACCCCCTTTAGGTAGGGGGTGATTCGAAACTATGTTTATATTTGCAATTTGAATCGATTAACTTTCGTTGGAATTTCATAAGTTGTGGATTCAATTTGTTTAACCGTTTGATTGATAGCTTATTTATGAATGTTTATTAAGAATGCGCGCTTAATTTTCATGCATAAATATGACGCTAGAATATAAGTGAATTTCACCTAATCGTTATGAACTTATATTCACAAGTAGTGGAGGTTGCTTATAAACAATCGTGTTAAACATATTCTTGGCACGAGTTTCATGCTCATCATAGTAACGAATGCCTCGTCAACACTTATAGTTTTCATAATGCTTAATGATCTTTGATTGTATCTTTATTGTGCTGTTCACGTAAAGGACTTTTGGAGAATGTTGTGAATTGCGTTGCGCAAACCCATCCAATTCATTAACTTAAGGAAAACTTGACGGTTAATTTAAGAGAACCTAATTAATCCGGAGTGTTGAGTATCATAATTTATCGAAAGACCAACTGAGAATCAATCTTGTATGCAAGTATAACATGTGTGGAGAAGAACCCCTTTGCTAGCCTTCATTCCATTCATTCCATCACAATTTCATATTTACATTCCGCTCAGTTTATTAACTTGTTTTGTTATTTCAAATTTCGTCAAATCAAAACTTTTCCCCCCCTTTTACTTTCTTGTTCTTTAGTGCTTAGAATCTGCTTAGTTTGTGTTTTAAAGTATTTTGAATCAAGCCATAATCTTAAATTCGTCCAAAATTAGTTTTGAGTCTTTTGGTTTGTCTTAATGTTTTAAATTTTAGTTTTGCATTCTTTGAGTCTAGTTTAGTGTTTTATTTTGTTTTTACGTTCTTAAGTCAATTTAGAAGGTTTTAGCAAGCCCTCCTAATCCCCGGTCCAGAACGATCCCTACTTACATCCATACTACAATTGTCAAAAAGATGGTTTAATTTGTGCGCGTATAGTTCTCGCACCAAATTTTGGCGCCGTTGCCGAGGATTAGCAACTTTGCTAGTCCCTTTTCTTTATTTTTATTTTTATTTTTTTTGTTTTTCGTGCATTCTTATTTCAGATTCTTAGTTTGTTTGTTTTCTTGTTTTTCAGGTACTGTGTATGACTCGTAGCTCTCGGCCTATTATAGAGAACATCTCCGACTTTGACGGTGATTTTGAACGCACTTTGAGGAGAACGAGGAGTCAACAAGAGCCACCACAACCTCCACCACAACCTGGGCTTGAAGAGGACGAAGTAGGTGTAGAAGAAAAGCCCACTGACCAAATTTTTGAAGAAGAACAAGCCATGGCAGCAGATAATAGAACCATCAAGGAGCTTTCGGCCTCGGGTTTGGATAATGCATTGCCTCTTTGTATCCAATACCCCACGGCTGCAGAGGGGACGACTGAGGTGTTTGAACTCAAATCCAGTTTGTTACACCATATTCCGAAGTTCCATGGCTTGTCTATGGAAGACCCCAACAAACACTTGAAGGAGTTCGAGGTGGTTTGTTCGAGCATGACCCCCGTCACTGTGGATGGGAGTATATTGAAGATGAAGGCTTTTCCATTTTCACTTATGGACAAGGCCAAAGATTGGCTCTACGAACTAGCCCCAGGAACGGTGACTTCGTGGGAGAGTATGAAGCGTGCTTTCTTGGAGAAATTCTTCCCTACTTCAAGAGTGATTCTCCTACGGAAGAAAATTAGTGGTATTCAACAGAATTATGGTGAGACATTCCCGGCTTATCATGAGCGCTTCAAGGGCCTTGTAGCTTCATGTCCTCAACATCAAATGAAGGAGGAACTTCTCCTTCAATATTTCTATGAGGGCCTCCTTCCTATCGAACGTCAAATGCTTGATGCCTCAGCGGGAGGAGCATTGGTGGACAAAACACCAAGGGATGCCAAGATTCTCATAGCCAACCGAGCACTCAACGCTCAACAATATGAAGGAGTGGGCCAAAGGGAAGCCCCACGGCAACAAAGTGTAAATGAGGTGAGTGCTATTTCTGAAATTCAATCACAACTTGCTAATCTTACTTCTCTTGTTTCTCAGGTTGTGAATGGTCCAAAAGCACAAGAACACCAAGTTTGTGGCGTGTGCTCAATTCAAGGGCATCCATCCGACAAGTGCCCTCAACTAATCGAGAATGGTGGGTGGGAATCTGCCAATGCAATTGGGTTCCAAGGACAAAATCAACACAACCCATACTCGAACACTTACAATGCCGGATGGAGGGACCATCCAAACTTCAAATGGAGGGAGCCACAACAAGCTGCCCAACAAGGAGGATTTAGGCCAAACCCCCCTGGGTTTTATTCCAAGCCGTATGCACCCCAACAATCCCAACAACCTTCGACATCATCTCATTCAGGTACGTCCTTGGAAAGTAATCAAGCTATGCAATTACTAACCTCTATTTCGCAGGGGTTGCAAAATCAAAACAACCGGATAGAAAATAACGAGAAGGAGATGATGGATATGAAGAAACAAATGGGGCAGATTTCTGAGTTCCTTGGACAGATTAGAGATAAAGGAAAGCTTCCTAGCTCAACCACAGTCAATCCAAAGGGAGGATTCGAATCCGCCAAGGCCATCACCCTAAGGAGTGGAAAAGAAGTTGGGACCGAGCCAAACAATTCCAAATCTGCCCAGGAAGTAGATGAAGAGACGACACAACCTAAGGAAGTGTCTAGCTCACCCACGGAAAGAGTGAAAAACCCAATGCCGCAGGCCTCCAATTACCCTAACTCGGCCAAATCAGGTAATTTAAGTTCAAATTCATGTACTTCACGTCCTAATCTGCCCAATGTACCTTTTCCTCGCAGGTTCATGCAAGAAAAAAAGGAAGAAAGCGAGAAGGACATTCTTGAAACGTTCCGGAAGGTGCAAGTGAACATACCGCTTCTCGATGCAATCAAACAGGTTCCAAAGTATGCTAAATTCCTCAAGGACCTATGCAATACAAAGAGAAGAAGGGCAAACAAAGAGGTAGTTAAGGTAAGCGAGAATGTGTCCGCTGTTTTGCAACGTAAACTACCTACCAAGTGCAAAGACCCCGGTAGTTTCACGATTCCTTGTTTGATTGGACATAATCGTTTTGAACATGCCATGCTTGATTTAGGTGCATCCATAAATGTCATGCCTTATTCCATTTATGCATCAATGAACCTTGGCGAGTTAAAACAAGATGGCGTTATAATTCAATTGGCCGATCGTTCTAACGCTTATCCCAAGGGAGTCCTTGAGGATGTTTTAGTGCAGGTCAATCACCTTATTTTCCCCGCAGATTTCTATGTTTTAGACATGGAGGATTCAAGCCATGCTCCATCATTGCCAATCTTGCTAGGCCGTCCCTTCATGAAAACAGCAAGAACAAAGATTGATGTGTATACGGGAACATTGACCATGGAGTTTGATGGGGACATTATTCATTTTAATCTTTCTGAAACCATTAAACATCCAATTGAGGACCATTCTTGTTTTGCTATTGATATTGTTGATTCTTTGGCACAGGTGCATTTGGATCAAATGAACGAAGATGCACTTGAAGTAGCCTTAACCCACGGCATGCAATCTGACCATATTACCGTACCCCCTTGTGATGAAGTACTTGAAATGGTCGCTGCCCTCGAGTCATTGCCCTTCCACTCTGGTAAGTCTCCAATCTCACTTTTAGATTCAGTTTTGACTAACAAGTTACTTCCATCAACTGAGCAGCCACCTACACTTGAGTTAAAGCCATTACCTAGTCACTTGAAGTATGTGTTCTTAGGCCAAGATCAAACGCTACCCGTCATCATTTCAAACTTAATCACGACTCAAGAAGAAGACAAGTTGATAAGGGTGTTAAAAGAGCACAAATCTGCCATTGGATGGACTTTGGCGGATATCAAAGGCATTAGTCCCACCACGTGCATGCATCGCATCCTTTTGGAGGAGGAAGCCAAGCCATCTCGTGAAGCTCAACGTCGCCTTAATCCACCTATGATGGAAGTAGTGAAAAAGGAGGTTATAAAATTACTTGATTGTGGTGTTATATATCCTATTTCTGATAGTCGTTGGGTGTCACCTGTGCAGGTTGTTCCAAAGAAGTCTGGCGTCACAGTGGTGAAGAATGAAGAACAAGAGCTTGTCCCCACTCGTGTTGTGACTGGTTGGCGTGTTTGCATTGATTACAGGAAGTTAAATGCCATGACAAGGAAGGATCACTTTCCATTACCATTCCTCGACCAAATGTTGGAAAGGTTAGCCGGTTATGAATTTTATTGCTTTCTTGATGGATATTCCGGATATAACCAGATTGTGATCGCTCCGGAGGACCAAGAGAAGACAACATTTACGTGCCCCTTTGGCACTTTTGCATATAGACGCATGCCATTTGGCTTGTGCAATGCTCCGGCGACGTTTCAACGATGCATGGTGAGTATATTCTCTGATTATGTGGAGAAGATTATTGAGATATTCATGGATGATTTTAGCGTGTTTGGAAATTCATTTGATCATTGCTTGAATAATCTGACTTTAATCTTGAAACGTTGTGTTGAAACGAATCTTGTACTTAATTGGGAAAAATGCCACTTCATGGTTAAGCAAGGTATTGTTCTAGGCCATATCATTTCTGAAAAAGGCATTGAAGTAGATAAATCTAAGGTAGACCTTGTTCGCCACTTACCCTCTCCAACTTCGGTTAGAGAGGTTCGTTCGTTTCTTGGCCACACAGGTTTTTATAGGCGTTTCATTAAGGATTTCTCCAAGATTGCACAGCCACTATGCCGGTTACTTCAGAAAGAGGTGGTTTTCGAGTTTGATGAAGCATGCTCCACGGCATTCCAGCACTTGAAGGAAGCTCTCACTTCGGCTCCTATTATCACACCTCCAGATTGGAGCCTTCCATTCGAGTTAATGTGTGATGCGTCGGACTATGCCATTGGTGCTGTTTTGGGACAGCGAAAGAATAAGCAACCCCACGTTATCTATTATGCTTCTAGGACACTAAATGATGCTCAATTAAATTATTCAACCACTGAGAAAGAATTACTTGCTGTGGTTTTTGCATTAGATAAGTTCCGATCTTACTTACTTGGTACTAAAGTTGTTATTTTTACTGATCATGCAGCTCTCAAATATTTGCTCACGAAAAAGGAGGCCAAGCCTAGATTGATTCGATGGATGTTGCTTCTACAAGAGTTTGACATTGAGATTAGGGATAAGAAGGGCGTGGAGAATGTGGTGGCTGACCACCTAAGCCGAATGGTGCATGAGGAAGCAATGCCAATTTCTGAAACCTTTCCCGATGAACAATTAATGTCTATCCAGGTAAGTGAGCCTTGGTACGCAGATTTGGTGAACTTTTTGGTGTCTAAACGTACCCCTAGCACACTTAATAGGAATCAATGTGATAAGCTTAGAAAGGATGCTAGGTTTTATGTTTGGGATGACCCGTACCTTTGGAAATTTTGTCCCGATCAGATTGTCCGACGTTGTGTGAATGAATCTGAGTTTCAATCTATTTTAACATTTTGTCATTCATATGCATGTGGGGGACATTTTGGCACCCAACGCACTGCCCTTAAAGTCTTAGAATGTGGGTTTTATTGGCCAACCATCTTTAGGGATGCTAGGACGTTTTGCCTTACATGTGATCGGTGTCAAAGAATGGGTAATATAAATGCTAAGGATCAAATGCCACAAACCCCTATACTTTCTGTTGAAATATTTGATGTGTGGGGCATTGATTTTATGGGTCCTTTTCCTTCATCACATGGTTTTCTCTATATCTTGTTGGCAGTGGATTATGTTTCCAAATGGGTGGAAGCAAAAGCCACCCGTACTAACGATTCCAAGGTAGTTGCAGATTTTGTGAAATCTAACATTTTTGCTAGGTTCGGAATGCCTCGAGTTCTTATAAGTGATGGAGGCTTACATTTCTGTAATCGTACAATTGAGGCCTTGCTCAAGAAGTACAACGTTACACATAGGGTGTCCACACCCTATCATCCTCAAACAAGCGGGCAAGCCGAGGTGTCGAATCGGGAGATAAAACAGATTCTTGAGAAGACAGTGGGTCCAACAAGAAAAGATTGGAGCTTACGGCTAGAAGATGCATTGTGGGCCTATAGGACCGCCTACAAAACACCCATAGGAATGTCCCCCTTTCGGCTTGTTTATGGCAAGCCATGTCACTTACCTGTGGAATTGGAGCACAAGGCTCATTGGGCCGTGAGGAAGTTCAACATGGATGTGGATGCAGCGGGAATTCATCGTAAGCTTCAATTGAATGAACTTGAGGAGATACGGAATGAAGCTTATGAGAATGCTCGCCTTTACAAGGAAAAGACGAAGGCCTTTCATGATAAGATGATTCGCACCAAGTCCTTCTCTGTTGGACAGAAAGTGTTGTTGTTTAATTCTCGTCTTCGTCTATTTCCGGGTAAATTACGTTCACGTTGGATTGGACCCTTTGTTATTACTAACGTTTTTCCTCATGGTGCAGTCCAAGTTCGTAGCTTCAAAACAGGTCAAGAGTTTAAGGTGAACGGGCATCGTTTGAAGGCCTATTATGAGAACTTTGTGGAGCACACCGTGGATGACACCCCCTTGGGTACCGTGGGCTCCAATTTGGAGTAAATGGATTCTTTGTCCGGCTGCAAGACGTAAAAGAAAGCGCTACTTGGGAGGCAACCCAATACAGTGAATAAAGCTTTTTCATTGATTTCCGAGTGATTGTAATCCAAAAAAAAAAAAAAAAAAAAAAAAAAAAAAAAGTGAGCTTGTTCATTAATTTTTGAGAAATTACAATTGTATAAAAACATGGCAGAAAGATGGAGTCTTCACAAAGGTTGTGTACTTGAGACCCCACTACGTGGCAACACTCTCGGAACAAGAGGCATCGGAACAGGAGGTCTCGGAACAGAAGGCATTGGAGCAAGAGGCATCGGAGAAGAAGGCATAGGAGCGGGAGGCACCAAAGATAGATCATTTAAGGCCCCAAACCTTGGTGGAACGCTGGATGACCCAGGAAAGAGATGCCTCTGGAAGAAAGCTGCAAGCCGTTGACGGTCATCAAGCTCATCAAGCTTCCTCTTCATGCCTGTTGAATAATTGTTGGCAAGCACGTGCAAACTTCGGTTCTCGTACTTAAGCTGTTTGATCTCCTGCTTAAGACTCTCCACCTCCGCCATCAAGGATTCAACCTGTCGGGAGCGAGCAAGAAGGCGTTGGCCCATGTTGGACACAGAGCCAGTGCACTGAACACTCAGAGCCAGGGATTCTTGAACGGCCAACTCATCGGACCGTCCTGAAAGCAGCTGACTGTCTTTGGGAGTGAGGAGGTTCCGAGCCACTATCGTAGCTGTTGTGGGATCCATCATCACAGAGTCCTCATCTGTAAGAGGGCCATGGGAAGATAAGAAAGACGGGCACCATACCTTACCCTGATGAGACGCGACCGGATCACTGCTTAGACTCAAATCTAAGCAAAGGTTTGATGGGTTGGATGAGCTAGCCATTGTTCACGAAGTTAAAAGAGAAGGGGTGGACGGAGTAGATTTTCAAACGGGCCGGAGACGATTTCTGGGCAATTTTCAAGTGTGCATGCTAGAGGTGATCAATCACCTCTATTAAAGGAGAGGCGTTCACCAATTCAGAATGAAGAGACACCACTTTTCAGAACCGGAATTTCCGGCGTAAAGATCACCAGCTCGTCAGACGCAATCCCAGCTTTTTAGACGACGCGTGGAAGGCGAGAAATCAGTTGCACACTTTAGCCGACAAGTGTGGGAGACAAAGCCGAAAGCTCCCGGCTTTCCAGAAAGCGTGTGCATATTTGTCGAAAACTCCACGCTTTGCAGAAAACGCGTGCCACGTGTCAAAAGATCTCAGACAGAGCCGCATCCGCGCTACTACGTGTCGTTCAGAAATCGAAGGGGCGACTGCTCAGAAATCGAAGAGGCGTCTTCAAAGATCGAAGAGTCGTCACTATTCCAAAAAAGCCGGATTTGCGGGATCAAAACGTTTGTCGACAACGGTAAAAGAACAGTACCACCACTTGCTATTGAATTCCCTATACATGTCGACCTTCATTTTTTTTGGCAAGACAGAACTGAAGAAAATGCCCAACTCTTTCTCACCTCTGAGGGTGCACTCCCAGCAAAGCCTTTCGAGATACTCCATTCTCTCTTCTTCCCCAAAGATGATACCAGATACCTGGAGTACAGATGATCCAGGAGGAAGCAGCACAACAAATACATGTGCTGATTCATTCACCGCTTCTGCAAAAGCAAAGGTATCTCATATCATCAAGGGCAAAAGCAAAGGTATCTCATATCATGCTCTTTCCCTGTCTTTTCCTTTGTCCTTGATATTATTTGCATGGCAAAGTGAAAGAAGCAATCAGCCGGCACTTGGAGTCTATATGGACTCTATTCCCTGGTTGCTTACCTAGCTTTGCTAAGCTATCCTCTAACCCTCTTCAATACGAATTGGAGAGATCGAACAAAGAAATAGATAAGAGGAGGAAGCTCAGACCTTCGGGGGAGACGAAAGGAAGCCTGCTGCCCAGTTCAAGAGTAGCACAAAGGAAAATCAACGATGGGAGCAGCGCAGTTCAAGAGTAAGCCTGTGGAATCACAAAGATCCAAGCCTCACTGCAATGATCAAGGAGAAGATGGAACGAACACTCCACAACCAGATTTGCATTTCTAAACTCTTCTCTTTGTTAGATACATTCTGCCATGTTTAGTATGTTTAATTGCTGTTTATATGTTTGTTTGTGTTTAGTGTGGTTTTTAACATTGAGGACAATGTTTGATTTAAGTGTGGGGGAGTTATTAAAGTGTTTTGATGCAAATTCGTAGGGTTTTATCCACCATAAACCTCAAATGTTGTTTCTTGCTGTTTTTAAGTGTGTTTAGTGTGTTTTGACTTAAAATTTCGAAAATCACATAAAAATTTGAAAAACATGTTTTGAAAAGCCTAAAAAGAGTGTTTTGAGTCGTTTTTGTGTCGTAGGTCACCTTCCAACACAATGATAAGGATTTGGTTTCTAATTGCCTGACTGTTGAAAAGAGTTATAAACATGGAGAAAAGTTTGATTTACTCTTGGTATATGCTTGGTTATGGTTATAATGTATGACTTCACATGTAATCATAAAAGAAAAAAAAAAAAAATTAGTTATGTAACATGCTTGAAGGAAGGAACTCAAACAAACGCTACAACCCTGAGAGACTTGAGCCTATAACGTTCTTTGGAGAGTATAATCTGTGATTTCTTGTTTTCCAAAGTTGTTGCATGATCTCATTATTCTTTGCTTGGTTACTACTTAGAAGGCGTTTCATCATATAGTTCCAAATGCTAGAACTCATGCCCATTTCATTCAAAGCATGTTATTGATTTACATAACATATTCAAGATGAAGTTGTGTAATTGCCACCATAGCCAAATAACCTCACTTCCCATATTTCGTATATGTTGTAAGTTTTACCCCCGTTGAGTTTTGTTTAGCCTTTATTCTTTGTCAACCCACATTATCCTCACCTAGCCTAGTTTAGGACAATCCACACCCTTGTTCTTAAAAGATAGTGAGCATAACTTAAATGAATTCCTTTTGAGTTACATTATGCAAGAAAATAAGTGTGGGGGAAGGAATGCTTGTTCTTAAGTATGTTTTGAGTTTCAAACAGAAAAGAAAGAAAGAAAAAAAAAAAAAAGAGAGCTTGAAAAATGAAAGAATGAGTGATTGAAGAAAGGGCTCAAAACACCAATTCTGGCCCTAAATTGTCTCCCTTTTTGTTCCAAAGTTGAGTTTTCATTCAAAAGTGAATTCTAAGTTGATTCAATTGCCTTGCTCACTATTTCTTTAAGAACCTTTGTTTTCCATATCCCTTCTTTGTTATCCACACACCCCAAGCCCCATTACAACCCGTGACTTCAATCTTGAGTGTTATGTGTTTCAATTTGTGGAGTTTGAACTTGGTATGAGCATATGGTGTCACTGGTTCTCGCGTCTAAGTAGTAGCATTCCATTCATGAGATCATATCTAAACTTGATTATTAACTCCAGAAATTGCGTTCTTTGTGATACATATATGTGAGTGTCGTTTTCATGTTTACATCAATCTTCTCACATATGACTAGATTAGGGTGTGTAGTTAGAAATTCTGAGTGAAAATCGAGTGCATATCTTGTAAGGAATTGAGCAAATTCTCTAAGGCATGTTACTACATTCAAAACATGGTTTTAAATGCTTAATTGTGAACTAGTATATGGTGACTATGATTAAGAATGTACTTAAGTGTGAAGATGACTAAAATCTGTGGGAATGATGATTTTTAACTTGTCATGTGCATTGGAAATCCCTAAGACGGTTGTTGGAAGGTTTAGGTGTGTTTTACTTGTTTTGTTTCGTTTCGTTTTGTTTTGTTTTTCTTTCTGTTTTGCTCGAGGACTAGCAAAAGATAAGTGTGGGGGAGTTTGATAGGAGCATATTCATGCGACTTAAATGGCTTGTTCTCGTGCATTTACGTTATGTTTCTCTAGTTATTTTAGTCCTTTATGCTTCTTTTGTGTGTTTTCAGGTTCTAAGGGCTTAAGGAAGAAAAAAGATGCATTTTGGAGCATTTTGGAGCAAAATTGGGCTTGGAATGGATGGCATATGATTGGAGCCAAAATGTTGGACGAATTTGAAGGCCTTGTAATCACTTTGGACATAAAACAAAGGGCCTAGCCCATTCTCTCTTAAACCAAGCCCTTTGCCATGCATTTCCTTCCAATTCCAAAGCCCACAATCAATTCAAATGCCATGCAAATCCATATTCAACACCCTAAACTACAAGCATGCATCATCTCACCAAGCAATCAAACAAGCCACATGCATGTCCCTTTAATCATTCAACCACATTCCCACTTTCCTAGCTAACCCTACATGCATTCTTTATTCACTCTTCATCATTGCACCACAAATCATTCACCCACATGCACTCATATTCCCATTTCCTTTCCAACATCTCACATGCATTTCCACCTTCCTACTTCATCATTTCACCACATTCTCCCTCTTTAACTCACATGCACCCAAACAAAGCCAACCTAGCTAACCCTACATGCATTATTTATTCACTCTTCATCATTGCATTCATCACCAAAGAACTCCCCATCATTGCCATGCATTCCCCCTAATTCCATCCATCTTCCACACCTTTCCAACCTAGCCACATCCTTTAATCATCCCCCCTTTAAGTTATGATTTTATTTCCTAACCCTACATGCATTATTTATTAACTTTTCATCATGCATCCACATTCATTCCAACACAAAACACACACATGCACTTATTCTTTCATCATTGCACCACCAATTCACCCACATGCATTTCCAACCATTCACACCCCTTTAATCATTCTCCTAGCTATCATTCACATGCTCTCCCATCCATTCTCTCCCTATATGTTCCCTCCACTACTCCTATAAATACCCTTGCATTCTCATCATTCAAGGCATTCTTCATCTCATTCACAACACAACACTCTTCAAAATCATCCATTCTTCCCCCTTTGGCCGTGAGTTTCCCTTCCATTTCTCCTCCATTTCTTCCATTTCCATAAATTCCCCAATCCATTCAACACACCAACAACATCCCTTAAACCTTGTGCTACAACAACGAGGAAGAGAAGAGTGCCTAAACGTTCATACAATTCAAGTTTTGAGTTGTTGGAATGTTTAGGTGTTTCTTTGATTTCAAAGTTTCATTTTAATTCTCTTTGTTTTGTATGTATGGAAGAGAAGAGTGCTTAAACGTTCATACAATTCAAGCTTTGAGTTGTTGGAATGTTTAGGTGTTTCTTTGATTTCAAGGTTATGAGGAACTAAACCCCCTTTAGGTAGGGGGTGATTCGAAACTATGTTTATATTTGCAATATGAATCGATTAACTTTCGTTGGAATTTCATAAGTTGTGGATTCAATTTGTTTAACCGTTTGATTGATAGCTTATTTATGAATGTTTATTAAGAATGCGCGCTTAATTTTCATGCATAAATATGACGCTAGAATATAAGTGAATTTCACCTAATCGTTATGAACTTATATTCACAAGTAGTGGAGGTTGCTTATAAACAATCGTGTTAAACATATTCTTGGCACGAGTTTCATGCTCATCATAGTAACGAATGCCTCGTCAACACTTATAGTTTTCATAATGCTTAATGATTTTTGATTGTATCTTTATTGTGCTGTTCACGTAAAGGACTTTTGGAGAATGTTGTGAATTGCGTTGCGCAAACCCATCCAATTCATTAACTTAAGGAAAACTTGACGGTTAATTTAAGCGGACCTAATTAATCCGGAGTGTTGAGTATCATAATTTATCGAAAGACCAACTGAGAATCAATCTTGTATGCAAGTATAACATGTGTGGAGAAGAACCCCTTAGCTAGCCTTCATTCCATTCATTCCATCACAATTTCATATTTACATTCCGCTCAGTTTATTAACTTGTTTTGTTATTTCAAATTTCGTCAAATCAAAACTTTTCCCCCCCTTTTACTTTCTTGTTCTTTAGTGCTTAGAATCTGTTTAGTTTGTGTTTTAAAGTATTTTGAATCAAGCCATAATCTTAAATTCGTCCAAAATTAGTTTTGAGTCTTTTGGTTTGTCTTAATGTTTTAAATTTTAGTTTTGCATTCTTTGAGTCTAGTTTAGTGTTTTATTTTGTTTTTACGTTCTTAAGTCAATTTAGAAGGTTTTAGCAAGCCCTCCTAATCCCCGGTCCAGAACGATCCCTACTTACATCCATACTACAATTGTCAAAAAGAGGGTTTAATTTGTGCGCGTATAGTTCTCGCACCAATAAGTAGGGATCGTTCTGGACCGGGGATTAGGAGGGATTGTTAACCACTTGGATTTGACTTCAAAAACGTAAAAACAAGATAAAACACTAAACTAGACTCAAAGAATGTGAAACTAAACGTTAAAACACTAAGACAAACCAAAAGACTCAAAATGCTTTAAAAACACAAACTAAATTGATTTCTAACTAAATTGAACAATAAAGTAAAGGGGGATTGGATTTGGACGACTTTAAACTAAAAATGGAAACTTGGAAACAAAACAAATTGTAAATATGGATTTGACGGAAATGAATGGATGGGAAGCTAGCTAAGGGGTTCATCTCCACATATGTTATACTTGCATACAAAACGATGTCTAATTGCTTTTCAATAAACCATGAATTCTCAACGCCCCAGGTTAATTAGGTCCGCTTAAATTAACCGTCAAGTTTTCCTTAAGTTAATGAATTGGATGATTGCATACGACAATCCAAAGCATTCCTCACAAGTTCCCTACATGAATTGCATAATAGAGATACAAGCAAGAATCATTAAGCATCATGAAAACTATAAGTGTTGACGAGGCATTCGTTACTATGATTGCATGAAACTTATGCCAAGAATATGTTTAACACGATTGTTTATAAGCAACCTCCACTACTTGTGAATATAAGTTCATAGCTATTACGTGAAACTCACTTATATTCTAGCGTCAAATTCATGCATGAAAATTAAGCGTTCATTCTTAATAAACATACATAAATAGGTTATCAATCAAACAGTTAAACAAATTGAATTCACAACTTATGAAACGTAATTAAAAGTAATCAAATCATATTACAAACATAAACATAGTTTCGAATTACCCCCTAGCTAAAGGGGGTTTAGTTCCTCATAACTTTGAAATCAAAGAAACACCTAAACATTCCAACAACTCAAAACTTTGAATTGTATGAACGTTTAAGCACTCTTTTCTTCCATTTCTCATACGTACAAAACAAAGAGAATTAAAATGAAACTTTGAAATCAAAGAAACACCTAAACATTCCAACAACTCAAAACTTGAATTGTATGAACGTTTAGGCACTCTTCTCTTCCTCGTTGTTGTAGCACAAGGTTTAAGGATAGGTTGGTTGGGGGGATGGAAGTGTTGGGGAATTATGGAAATGGATGAGGATTGGTGGAAATGGAAGATGGTTTTTGGATTCTAAGGGAGAAAGGAATGTGTTTGTGGTGTGTTGTTGTGTTGTGAATGAGATGATTTTTGAATGAATGAATGCAAGGGTATTTATAGGAGGAGTGGAGATGTATATGGCTATTTGTTTAAGGTGTTTGTGGTTGCAATGATGAAGAATTGCATGTGGAAATAAAAGGGAAAATGTGGTGAAATGATGAAGTAGGAAGGTGGAAATGCATGTGAGATGTTGGAAAGGAAATGGGAATATGAGTAGGCCATGGCATGGGAGTTGTTTTGTTGGTGTAAATGTGCCATGGTTGCAATGATGAAGAATAAAGGGTGCATGTGGGGTGGAATTGAATGAATGCAAAGTGAATGAATAATGAAATGAGTTAAAGAGGGAGAATGTGGTGAAATGATGAAGTAGGAAGGTGGAAATGCATGTGACTTGTTTGTGGAATAAAGAATGAATGGTGGAAATGTGAGTGAATGATGTGCATGTGTGTGAATGCATATGTTGATTTAAAGAATAGGTATGCATGTGAATTAGTTTGGAAAGAGGTGGGTGTGCATGTGAGATGAAATGCATATGTTTGAAATGTGTAGATGATTATGAGTATGATAAGTGATAAATGAATGATATGTGGTGAGTGATAAGTGAATGGAAATGATAAGTGATAAGTGAATGGAAGTGATAAGTGAAAGGTTTGATAAGTGATAAATGAATGATATGTGGTGATAAATGAATGATATGTGGTGAGTGATAAGTGAATGGAAGTGACAAGTGATAAATGGACTAGTTTAAAGGGCTAGGGTTTAAGTACATAGAATGGGCCTAAAATAGGTTGGTTTGCATGGCATAATATGTTTGATTGGGCTAGAGGTTTTCCATGGCTCAAAGGATTTGTTTGATTGGGCTAGGCCCTTTGTTTGATTTCCCCAAAGAGCATACAAGGCTTCAATTTCGTCCATCCTCTTTGCTCCATGATTAAGCTATCCAATCCATGCCCAAAAGTGCCCCAAATAGCCTCAAAATGCACTTTCTTGCTCCCTAAGCCCTTAGAACCTGAAAACACACAAAAGAAGCATAAAGGACTAAACTAACTATGAATTACCAACATAGATGCACGAAAACAAGCTAAGTAAGTCGCCTAAATATGCTCCTATCACTAGGGTTCCACCATCTACACATGCCACTTTGAAGATTAGGTTTTTCTAATTTATATTCTACTTGGAATCTCCAACATAGAACGTATATCTAACATGCAACCCGTCCGAATGTTCGGATCAGATCTGAAAATGAGAGACTCATTATGCTTTATGAAAACCTTTTGAAAAACCATGCAACCCTTAAGACGTGGTGTTCATCTTAAGTGAAATTACAACTATTAATTACAAGAAGCCAGCTCCAATTTCAGGGAACCTTCCGACCAAAATTGCATCAAATTACTTTTCTAAAGATCCTAATGGTGATCAGGCATTAAGACAATTAAATAGTTTTAATCACGGTGATTAGTAATTCAAGGTGCTTATGCAATCAATCATAAGAAATTAAATAAAAATCACATATTCATGCTAAGGCTAAAGGCTTCGCCCTAGCAAAAGGAATTAGTTATGCATATGCATAATTAAAATCATAGAAAATATTATTAAGAAAAGGATTGAAAACACCTTAAAGTAGAAAATCTCCAAGAACCCTAGCAATTCTCTCTGTCTCCAAAGTTCAATAAAAGAAAGCGTAGAAAAAACTAAGAACGGCGAAGCACTATATTTGCTAAGCCATTGCACAAACCCTTAAACATAGGTCTCTTATTCCAACAAGGAAACTAAATAATAATAAAATATATTAAAACATAAAGTCCTAATTAAGTTAGGATAAACTGCATAGAAACTATCTAGCCATATTTTAGCCTCAAATCTCCTCCAAATCTGGCCCATGATAGCTTGTTTTAAAGATTAGGACGTTCTAAACACATATCCCAAAGGCTATGAACTCATCTGAGATCATCTTGGACTCCAAAAATGCAATTCAAGTTCAAAACGTCACTATTCCAGAACTGCACACTGCTCCTTTATTTTATTACCAGGAAATAACCGCCTAGTAGAAAAATCTAATATTTTGATACAATCAAGCCAAGTAACTCATGAACGTCCTCCAACTGGAACTACTCCAAAATTCATCCATTTGACCATGTTTTGCTCCAGGTGAAGTCAAAAGTCCTATTTTGAAAATACAATTCAAAGTATCAAAATTCTTCTAAATTAATAACCAAAATATACTAAGAATAGGGTTAAATATATAATATGAAATTGATTCATCAGCCATAAGCCAAAGAATAGCCTTTTTTAACACAAAACCTATCTCCAATGGAGGTCTGGGCCAAAAAATTTTGGGACCCACCAGGCCAAAATCCAGCCATATGGCCAGCGAGCTGGTCATTTTTAGCCAGCCAACCCCTTAAGTTGGATCGAGCTGGAATTTTTTTTTTTTAAGACGAAATTAAAAAAAAAATTAATTTCAATTTTTTCCTACACCATTTCTCACATCATTTTCACCCTTCCATACTATCTTATCTCATTTAATTTGAATTTTTCACAGTTTATTCACCTCAAACACTTCTCTTATCTCTTCCAATAATTTTTCCTTTAATTTTTTCAATAATTTTCAAATGACCACATCTTCAAGTGGCACTCAAAATATGTCCAGAAACCTTATTTTAATATGGTTGTTTAATTAAATTAATCAATAAAATTAAAGAACAAACTTAAAATAATAAATTATTGAGGGGGCTAAAAAATAACCCCTTCAGTTGGAGATGGTATATAAATATGATTTGACACTGTTCATTAAAAAAAAATTTCTTGCATGGTTATAATCTGGACAAAGGCTAACCATAGCCCCTTCGGTTGGAGATGGCCTAAGGTCGTTTTCAATGGATAAGGCCATAGGGCTATATAGCTCGAAATGAAGAAAAAACCATCTCTAATGAAGGTCCAGGCCAAAGGAAAAAAAGGACCCACTAGGCCAAACTCGAGGCTATCAAGCTGGGCAATTGAAGCCAGCCAGCCCGAAAAGCTGGGCCCAGCTGTCAACAACCCACATGCTAGTTGATGTCAGATAGCTGTAAGATTTGATAATTTTTTTAAGACGAAATTTAAAAAAAAAATTCTAATAATAAATATCTAAGTCATTTCTACACCATTTCTCACATCTTTTTCACCCTTCCATATTATCTTACTTGATTTTATTTCAATTCTTCACATTCTTTAAACTTCTATCCGAAATTTTATATTTTATATTTTTTTAAAGCAAAATAAACATAGCATTCTGAAAAATTATCAAGATTACAGAAAGGTAAAAAATATGGAGAGTTACTCTTATATATGATAATTTAATTAAATTAACCAATAAAGTTAAAGAACAAACTTAAAAATAATAAATTATTAAGGGGGCTAAAAAATAGCTCTGTTCAATTGGAGATTGTATATAAATATGGCATGACAGTGTTCATTATAAAATAATTTTTTTATAGAGCTATAATCTCGATGAACGCTAAACATAGCCCCTTCGGTTGGAGATGGCCTAAGTGACCATTGTATAACACATTAAAAAAATAAGGAAAAGTAAGAAAATGATGGTTCTTAATGGAGGAGGCTGATGAAGAGAGGAAATATCTCTTCACTCCGCCCAATCGTTGTTTATATATTCGTCATTTCTTCCTCCATCTTCAGCCACCTTATTATTAGTTCCATTGATTTCATTATTTTTAATGTTCTTAATGGAGGTGAAGTGAAAAGACGATATTTTTTTTTTTTTTACTACACATTTATTTCACGGGAAAATCTGGCATATTGTCAATTATAATTTTTATGTTGACATGGTAAATTATATAAAATGATGTAATAACAACAAAATACTTGGCACTTGCATGATGCATTGCAATTTCGACATGGCTGAAAGAGCTGCAAAACGCTTTGAAGATTTTGACCATCATTGCAGTGTTGCTTATGTTTTACTGTCAAATTTATACGCTTCTGCAAATAGATGGAGCGACGTCTCGAGAATTCGAGAGAAGATGAAACAGTCGAGAACTGTAAAACAACCTGGTTACAGTTGGGTTACTTAGTGAGCAAATTGATCAAAAACTGGGTTGGTTAGAAGGAAGATCGAAGGAAGTTGGTTACATTTTCAATCAAAGATTTGCCTTTTGCATGATACTAAGGCTGAAAATGAAGTTTTGTTTAGCCAAAATGGTCTCTGAGATTTATATAATTTCTCACTTTTGGTTCCTAAATTTGTCCATCATTAATCATTTAGGTCATTTCGTGGAAAATCTTGGATAATGACCAAAATGAAAAAAATACAATCAATTTAATAAACAACTAGCCTCCATGCACGCGCTCACGCGTGCAGAAGTCATTTTTTGAATTACGACGTGCTATACCCAACTTACACGTTTTAAATGTGTATATATATATATATATATGTGTGTGTGTGTGTGTGTGTGCGCGCGTGTAAATTGACAAAAGGAAAGTCAAATATTTGAAGTAAATGAATACTCTTAGATCATGCTGGAAGAAACCCCCATAAATCAATTAAAGTAGCTGAATTCACATAATAAAATTTGTCTCTATAGAACTTACATTAAGAATAGAGAAAATATTATTTAATAAACAATTGATTGAATCATATTATTACTAGCCCATTGTGAGGCTAAGCCCATGTGACATCCCGTCCCGGAGTTATCGGAACCGTACGCGTGAAATTACCATTTTACCCCTAGTTATTTTGTTATGTTGTTTGGTTGTTTGTGTGGTGTTGGCAAACTTTGGGCCACACACACACACACACACACTGTCTCACTCACCCTCACCCTCTGTCTCTGTCTCTGTCACTCTCTCCCTCCCGTGTCTCTCTCTTTCCCCTTATTCTTCACCATATGCGTACGGACACACACACACACACCCTAAAACGTCACAGATCAAGGGATCCAAGGCTACCATTGAACTCGTGGAGCTGAGAAGAGTCTAGTGGTGCCATTTTCAGGTAAGAATCTCGATGTTTTCACGTCGATTTCACAAGGTTCGTTTTGGGTCACTATTCATGCAAACCTAATCTAGTATGTTTTTGGACATTTTAAGCTTGTAGATGTGTTAGTGAGGTTCCCAGGAGCTTGGGAGTGCTTCGTTGGGTGAATTTGGACGTCAGGAAAACTTGGTTCAAAGTTGGCCGAACTTGGATCGTTGTTGCAGGTGAGATTCTTTGATTTTTAGGCCCTAAAACTAGTCTAACGTGAATCTACTAGTCTTAAGCTTCATTTTGGTATAAAGAACGTGAAAAATGGTTGAAAAACGAGTGAGAAAACAGAGTTGGAAAATTTTGCAGTTTTCCGGCGACGGCGCCGGCGGCGGTGGCTCGCCGGAGAAGACAGGGGAATATTCCGTTAAGGCTAACGGAATATTCCTAACAGACAGTAACGGCGTCAGTCAAGGTTAACGGAATATTCCAGGGAATATTCCTGACGGCGTCACCTGACGCCGTCAGTGTGCAGGTCACGTGGCCGCGCGTGGGGGCGCGTGGACCCGTGCCTGTGCTGGCGCGTGGGGGCGCGTGACGTGTCCAAAAATTATTTTAAAAATATGGTTGTGATCGTGAGGTTGTGTAGATCACGTTGGTATATTCATTTGTCTATTTTGAGCAATGTATGAGAAGTTATTTTGAACGGACGGTTATGTGCTTTAAAGTTAACGTTTTTGTAGTTAATTCGCATATAGGTGACACGTATCCCGAGGACGAGCGTGCACATTCGAGGCAGGGGGGCTACGACCCTTCTACTTACCAGTGAGTGGGCTTTTGTTTTCCGTATATACCTATATACATGTTATTTCCCAGAAATTAGTATAAATGCTTCGTTTTACGCCATTGATTTTATATGTTGAGTATGCATGATTAGCGGCACATGAATTGGTTTATATTTATTATTACATCATTTACATATATGTTGGTGCTGTGGCGGCCTAGGTAAGTGCCAGGTAAGCGTTGTTTTACATTCGCATTAAATAGTGATTCGAAGTGCTTAGAGGACTCATAACCTGCACCCCCGGTGTTAGTGCTCCCGCCCAGTGTAGGGCACAGTCCTTCACGTGTTGTTCACCTCCAGCACCACACGCTCAGCTTGAATCCAAGTTAGGTGCACAGTCCTGTCGTACAGACCACTATAGGTGGTTCTGACTCGTAGGTGACCCGCGATTATTCGCACAGCCTTCACGTGATCGTAGCATTAGAGCGTTTATATGTATTACACCCAGGCTTGTCGTACAGACCACTATAGGTGGTTCCGACTCGTGGGCAGGTTTAAGGATTTAGTTGTGATTTGAGTTCTAGATTCAGCCGTACAGGTCACTTAGGGGACTCCGGCTGCCAGCTTAATTATGCTAATGATGTGATTTACATGTTTGAGCACTTGCATATTATTACGTGGCGTTGAGCATGACGGCATGCAATTGAGTATGTTGGCATATCCTTGAGTATACTCGGTATATTTATACATACGTATATATGTTTATTTCCTGGGAAGTGTACAGGTTTTACGGCGAGGGGTTATATTATGTTTTATGAAATGGTTTTCTAATAGATTTGTTTTGCCCACTCACGCTTTTGTTTTTGCGCCCCTCCAGGTTCTAGTAGCCTAGCGGGTCTGGTGGTTTCTCGGAGGACGTCTCGGCATTCTGACAGATACTCACCTACGTAGGGTCACCTTCGGGTGTACTTTTGTTGTATTGTTTCCTTTGGACTGCAGTAGGCCTTAGGCTCTGAATTCAGTGTCGTATTTAAGCTAGCTCATATTCTATCACGCTATATTTGCTAGTTTTTAAATTATTCGCACTTTTATATTACTGTTTAGCTTCCGCACTGTGCACATGGCTACGTCACTTCCACGTGGCGGCCAGCATACCCTGATCTTGGTCGGGGTGTTGATAGGAGCATATTCATGCAACTTAAATGGCTTGTTCTCGTGCATTTACGTTATGTTTCTTTAGTTATTTTAGTTCTTTATGCTTCTTTTGTGTGTTTTCAGGATTATAAGACGTGTTTGACGAAAGGATGCATTGTAGAGTGTTTTGGGCCCTTTTTGGAGCACTATGGGGCTAAGGATGGATAGCTTATTCTTGGAGCCCAAGTGATGGATAAAATGGAAGGCCTTGTATGCACTTGAGGACACAAAACAATGGCCCTAACCCAATTACAATCACATTGCCATGGGCTCAACACAAACACCATTCCTTGCCATGCAAGGGGGAGCAATTTGGGTCCATTTCATGCACTTAAACCCTAGCCCAATTACACACCATTGCAGCCAAATCCATTCTTTGTCATGCACATTCACCACCAATTCAACCACATGCACTTATTCCTCCATCATTACACACCATTGCAGCCACATGCACAAAACACCATCATTGCCGTCCAAACACATTCATTTCCCTTGCCATTTTCAACCATCACACTTCATCATTGCAGCCACCATCCATCCTAGTTGTCAATCACATACTTTCCCATTATATAATTCATCCACATGCATCTTTAACCAACAAACAAATCAGCCACAATGCACCAAAACATCCCATGCCGTGACTTCCTAGCAAATTCCAGCTTTTCCCTTTACAATTCACATGCATTCCATACTTTTCCTAGCTGTTTTCCATCATTATTTCAGCCACCATTCACCCTTTATTTCACATACACTTCACACAAACAACATTCACATGCATTCACATGCATTTCCAACACAAAATACACTCAAAACCGTGGCCACCTTTGCATTTCAGATTCCCATTTGCATTTTCAGATTTTCAGCTTTCCAACCTAGCAAAGTCACATGCATTCATTCATAATCCTTCACCAAACATTCAGCCACATTTCCACCCACCTCCTAGCTGTCATGTTCCCTCCATTACTCCTATAAATACCCTTGCATTCATTCATTCATTTTCCATTCCATTCACAATACAACACACAACACAAACACACATCCATTGCCGTGCATAACCTCCCATTTTCTGTGCAGTTTTTCTCCTCCATTGCAGCCACTATCCAACCACTTCCCATCCCTCCAAAACACTTCATACCATCACACAACCTATCCTTAAACCTTGTGCTACAACGAGGAAGAGAAGAGTGCTTAAACGTTCATACAATTCAAGCTTGAGTTGTTGGAATGTTTAGGTGTTTCTTTGATTTCAAAGTTTCATTTTAATTCTCTTTGTTTTGTATGTATGGAAGAGAAGAGTGCTTAAACGTTCATACAATTCAAGCTTTGAGTTGTTGGAATGTTTAGGTGTTTCTTTGATTTCAAAGTTATGAGGAACTAAACCCCCTTTAGGTAGGGGGTGATTCGAAACTATGTTTATATTTGCAATATGAATTGATTAACTTTCGTTGAAATTTCATAAGTTGTGGATTCAATTCGTTTAACCGTTTGATTGATAGCTTATTTATGAATGTTTATTAAGAATGCGCGCTTAATTTTCATGCATAAATATGACGCTAGAATATAAGTGAATTTCACCTAATCGTTATGAACTTATATTCACAAGTAGTGGAGGTTGCTTATAAACAATCGTGTTAAACATATTCTTGGCATGAGTTTCATGCTCATCATAGTAACGAATGCCTCGTCAACACTTATAGTTTTCATAATGCTTAATGATCTTTGATTGTATCTTTATTGTGCCGTTCACGTAAAGGACTTTTGGAGAATGTTGTGAATTGCGTTGCGCAAACCCATCCAATTCATTAACTTAAGGAAAACTTGACGGTTAATTTAAGCGAACCAAATTAATCCGGAGTGTTCAGTTTCATAATTTATCGAAAGACCAACTGAGAATTAATCTTGTATGCAAGTATAACATGTGTGGAGAAGAACCCCTTAGCTAGCCTTCATTCCATTCATTCCATCACAATTTCATATTTATATTCCGCTCAGTTTATTAACTTGTTTTGTTATTTCAATTTTCGTCAAATCAAAACTTTTCCCCCCCCCTTTTACTTTCTTGTTCTTTAGTGCTTAGAATCTGTTTAGCTTGTGTTTTTAAAGTAGTTTGAATTAAGCCATAATCTTAAATTCGTCCAAAGTTAGTTTTGAGTCTTTTGGTTTGTCTTAATGTTTTAAATTTTAGTTTTACATTCTTTGAGTCTAGTTTAGTGTTTTATATTGTTTTTATGTTCTCAAGTCAATTTAGAAGGTTTTAGCAAGCCCTCCTAATCCCCGGTCCAGAACGATCCCTACTTACATCCATACTACAATTGTCAAAAAGAGTGTTTAATTTGTACGCGTATAAATCTCGCATCAAATTTTGGCGCCGTTGCCGGGGATTAGCAACTTTGCTAGTCCCTTTTCTTTATTTTTATTTTCGTTTGTTTTTGTTTTTCGTGCATTCTTATTTCAGATTCTTAGTTTGTTTGTTTTCTTGTTTTTCAGGTACTGTGTATGACTCGTAGCTCTCGGCCTATTATAGAGAACATCTCCGACTTTGACGGTGATTTTGAACGCACTTTGAGGAGAACGAGGAGTCAACAAGAGCCACCACAACCTCCACCACAACCTGAGCTTGAAGAGGACGAAGTAGGTGTAGAAGAAAAGCCCACTGACCAAATTTTTGAAGAAGAACAAGCCATGGCAGCAGATAATAGAACCATCAAGGAGCTTTCGGCCTCGGGTTTGGATAATGCATTGCCTCTTTGTATCCAATACCCCACGGCTGCAGAGGGGACGACTGAGGTGTTTGAACTCAAATCCAGTTTGTTACACCATATTCCGAAGTTCCATGGCTTGTCTATGGAAGACCCCAACAAACACTTGAAGGAGTTCGAGGTGGTTTGTTCGAGCATGACCCCCGTCACTGTGGATGGGAGTATATTGAAGATGAAGGCTTTTCCATTTTCACTTATGGACAAGGCCAAAGATTGGCTCTACGAATTAGCCCCAGGAACGGTGACTTCGTGGGAGAGTATGAAGCGTGCTTTCTTGGAGAAATTCTTCCCTACTTCAAGAGTGATTCTCCTACGGAAGAAAATTAGTGGTATTCAACAGAATTATGGTGAGACATTCCCGGCTTATCATGAGCGCTTCAAGGGCCTTGTAGCTTCATGTCCTCAACATCAAATGAAGGAGGAACTTCTCCTTCAATATTTCTATGAGGGCCTCCTTCCTATCGAACGTCAAATGCTTGATGCCTCAGCGGGAGGAGCATTGGTGGACAAAACACCAAGGGATGCCAAGATTCTCATAGCCAACCGAGCACTCAACGCTCAACAATATGAAGGAGTGGGCCAAAGGGAAGCCCCACGGCAACAAAGTGTAAATGAGGTGAGTGCTATTTCTGAAATTCAATCACAACTTGCTAATCTTACTTCTCTTGTTTCTCAGGTTGTGATTGGTCCAAAAGCACAAGAACACCAAGTTTGTGGCGTGTGCTCAATACAAGGGCATCCATCCGACAAGTGCCCTCAACTAATCGAGAATGGTGGGTGGGAATCTGCCAATGCAATTGGGTTCCAAGGACAAAATCAACACAACCCATACTCGAACACATACAATGCCGGATGGAGGGACCATCCAAACTTCAAATGGAGGGAGCCACCACAAGCTGCCCAACAAGGAGGATTTAGGCCAAACCCCCCTGGTTTTTATTCCAAGCCGTATGCACCCCAACAATCCCAACAACCTTCGACATCATCTCATTCAGGTACGTCCTTGGAAAGTAATCAAGCTATGCAATTACTAACGTCTATTTCGCAGGGGTTGCAAAATCAAAACAACCGGATCGAAAATAACGAGAAGGAGATGATGGATATGAAGAAACAAATGGGGCAGATTTCTGAGTTCCTTGGACAAATTAGAGATAAAGGAAAGCTTCCTAGCTCAACCACAGTCAATCCAAAGGGAGGATTCGAATCCGCCAAGGCCATCACCCTAAGGAGTGGAAAAGAAGTTGGGACCGAGCCAAACAATCCCAAATCTACCCAGGAAGTAGATGAAGAGACGACACAACCTAAGGAAGTGTCTAGCTCACCCACGGAAAGAGAGAAAAACCCAATGCCGCAGGCCCCCAATCACCCTAACTCGGCCAAATCAGGTAATTTAAGTTCAAATTCATGTACTTCACGTCCTAATCTGCCCAATGTACCTTTTCCTCGCAGGTTCATGCAAGAAAAAAAGGAAGAAAGCGAGAAGGACATTCTTGAAACATTCCGGAAGGTGCAAGTAAACATACCGCTTCTCGATGCAATCAAACAAGTTCCAAAGTATGCTAAATTCCTCAAGGACCTATGCAATACAAAGAGAAGAAGGGCAAACAAAGAGGTAGTTAAGGTAAGCGAGAATGTGTCCGCTGTTTTGCAACGTAAACTACCTACCAAGTGCAAAGACCCCGGTAGTTTCACGATTCCTTGTTTGATTGGACATAATCGTTTTGAACATGCCATGCTTGATTTAGGTGCATCCATAAATGTCATGCCTTATTCCATTTATGCATCAATGAACCTTGGTGAGTTAAAACAAGATGGAGTTATAATTCAATTGGCCGATCGTTCTAACGCTTATCCCAAGGGAGTCCTTGAGGATGTTTTAGTGCAGGTCAATCACCTTATTTTTCCCGCAGATTTCTATGTTTTAGACATGGAGGATTCAAGCCATGCTCCATCATTGCCAATCTTGCTAGGCCGTCCCTTCATGAAAACAGCAAGAACAAAGATTGATGTGTACACGGGAACATTGACCATGGAGTTTGATGGGGACATTATTCATTTTAATCTTTCTGAAACCATTAAACATCCAATTGAGGACCATTCTTGTTTTGCTATTGATATTATTGATTCTTTGGCACAGGTGCATTTGGATCAAATGAACGAAGATGCACTTGAGGTAGCCTTAACCCATGGCATGCAATCTGACCATATTGCCGTACCCCCTTGTGATGAAGTACTTGAAATGGTCGCTGCCCTCGAGTTATTGCCCTTCCACTCTGGTAAGTCTCCAATCTCACTTTTAGATTCAGTTTTGACTAATAAGTTACTTCCATCAACTGAGCAGCCACCTACACTTGAGTTAAAGCCATTACCTAGTCACTTGAAGTATGTGTTCTTAGGCCAAGATCAAACGCTACCCGTCATCATTTCAAACTTAATCACGGCTCAAGAAGAAGACAAGTTGATAAGGGTGTTAAAAGAGCACAAATCTGCTATTGGATGGACTTTGGCGGATATCAAAGGCATTAGTCCCACCACGTGCATGCATCGCATCCTTTTGGAGGAGGAAGCCAAGCCATCTCGTGAAGCTCAACGTCGCCTTAATCCACCTATGATGGAAGTAGTGAAAAAGGAGGTTATAAAATTACTTGATTGTGGTGTTATATATCCTATTTCTGATAGTCGTTGGGTGTCACCTGTGCAGGTTGTTCCAAAGAAGTCTGGAGTAACTGTTATCAAGAATGATGAGAATGAGCTCGTGCCTACACGCATTCAGACTGGATGGCGAGTATGTATCGATTACCGGAGGCTAAATGCCATGACTAGGAAAGATCACTTTCCTTTGCCATTCATCGACCAGATGCTCGAAAGGTTAGCCGGTCATGCTTTTTACTGTTTTCTTGATGGATACTCTGGATATAACCAAATTGTAATAACCCCGGATGATCAAGAGAAGACCACATTCACATGTCCCTTTGGAACATTTGCTTATCGTCGCATGCCATTTGGTTTATGCAATGCACCGGCCACTTTCCAACGATGCATGATTAGTATCTTCTCTGATTATGTTGAAAAGATAATTGAAGTATTTATGGACGATTTTAGTGTGTTTGGAGACTCATTTGATGCTTGTTTGCATCATCTCACTTTAATCTTGAAAAGATGCATGGAAACTAACCTTGTTTTGAATTGGGAAAAATGTCATTTTATGGTTAAACAAGGTATAGTTTTGGGTCATATTATCTCAGAAAAAGGGATTGAAGTTGATAAGTCTAAAATAGATCTTGTACGTCACTTACCCTCTCCTATTTCGGTTAGAGAGGTCCGTTCTTTTCTTGGCCATGCAGGATTCTATAGGCGATTTATCAAAGATTTCTCAAAAGTTGCACAACCTCTTTGCCGCCTCCTACAAAAAGACGTGGCATTTGAATTCACTAAGGAGTGCACGACATCATTCAACCAACTCAAGGAGTTGTTGACCACGGCACCCATTATTGTTCCCCCGGAATGGAGCCTCCCGTTCGAGTTTATGTGTGATGCGTCCGATTATGCTTTAGGGGCTGTTTTGGGACAAAGAAAGGACAAGAGGCCGCATGTCATCTACTATGCCTCACGGACGTTGAACGATGCCCAGTTGAACTACTCCACTACGGAGAAAGAACTTCTTGCCGTTGTCTTTGCTTTAGATAAATTTCGATCATATCTAATTGGTACTAAAGTAATTGTTTTCACTGATCATGCAGCTCTAAAGTACTTGCTCACCAAAAAGGAGGCCAAGCCCCGGCTAATTCGGTGGATGTTGTTACTTCAAGAGTTCGACATCGAGATTCGTGACAAGAAGGGAAGTGAAAACGTGGTGGCTGACCACCTAAGCCGAATGGTGCATAATGAGGAGTCCCTACCCATTGCAGAGACATTCCCCGATGAGCAGCTGCTATCCATTGAGGTAAGTGAACCATGGTATGCAGATTTAGTGAATTACTTGGTGGTTAAACAATTTCCAAATGAACTAAACAAGCACCAACGTGATAAGCTTAAAAATGATGCACGTTTCTATGTTTGGGATGACCCTTATTTGTGGAAGTATTGCTCAGATCAAGTTGTACGTAGATGTGTGCATGATTCTGAATTTCACTCAATTCTAAGCTTTTGTCACACATATGCATGTGGTGGTCATTTTGGCACACAACGCACTGCCCTCAAGGTTCTAGAATGTGGTTTTTATTGGCCGACTATATTTAGGGATGCTAGAACCTTTTGTATGTCTTGTGATCGTTGCCAACGAATGGGTAACATAGGTACCAAGGACCAAATGCCACAAACCCCTGTCTTTAATGTTGAAATTTTTGATGTTTGGGGCATTGATTTCATGGGCCCTTTCCCTCCATCTTATGGTTTCACTTATATCTTGCTAGCCGTTGATTATGTTTCTAAATGGGTGGAAGCAAAAGCCACCCGTACTAACGATTCTAAGGTGGTTGCAGATTTCGTGAAAACTAACATTTTTGCTAGGTTTGGAATGCCGAGAGTAATCATAAGTGATGGAGGGTCTCACTTTTGCAATCGGACCATTGAGGCGTTGCTAAGAAAGTACAATGTCAACCATAAGGTCTCCACACCTTACCATCCTCAAACAAATGGCCAAGCCGAGGTGTCTAACCGAGAAATCAAACAAATTTTGGAGAAGACCGTTGGACCAACAAGGAGGGATTGGAGCTTACGTTTAGATGATGCACTGTGGGCATATCGTACGGCGTACAAAACACCCATTGGGATGTCACCTTTTCGGCTCGTCTATGGTAAGCCATGTCATTTGCCCGTAGAGTTAGAGCACAAGGCACATTGGGCCGTGAAGACTTTCAACATGGACATAGATGCAGCGGGAGTTCATAGGAAGCTCCAATTGAATGAACTTGAGGAGATTCGGAATGAAGCCTATGAGAATGCCCGGATGTACAAAGCCAAAACCAAAGCATTCCATGATAAAATGATCCGAACCAAGACCTTCACAGTTGGGCAGAAAGTGTTGCTTTTCAACTCTCGCCTACGTTTGTTTCCTGGTAAGTTGCGTTCTAAATGGATTGGCCCGTTTGTTGTTACTAACGTTTTTCCTCATGGTGCAGTCCAAGTTCGTAGCTTCAAAACAGGTCAAGAGTTCAAGGTGAACGGGCATCGTTTGAAGGCCTATTATGAGAACTTTGTGGAGCACACCGTGGATGACACCCCCTTGGGTACCGTGGGCTCCAATTTGGAGTAAATGGATTCTTCGTCCGGCTGCAAGACGTAAAAGAAAGCGCTACTTGGGAGGCAACCCAATATAGTGAATAAAGCTTGTTTATTGATTTCCGTTGAAATAAAAAAAAAAAAAAAACAAAAAAAAAAAAAAAAAAAAAAAAAGCTTGTTCATTAATTTTTGAGAAATTACAATTGTATAAAAACATGGCAGAAAGATGGAGTCTTCACAAAGGTTGTGTACTTGAGGCCCCACTACGTGGCAACACTCTCGGAACAGGAGGTCTCGGAGCAAGAGGCATCGGAGAAGAAGGCATAGGAGCGGGAGGCACCAAAGATAGATCATTCAAGGCCCCAAACCTTGGTGGAACGCTGGATGACCCAGGAAAGAGATGCCTCTGGAAGAAAGCTGCAAGCCGTTGACGGTCATCAAGCTCATCAAGCTTCCTCTTCATGCCTGTTGAATAATTGTTGGCAAGCACGTGCAAACTTCGGTTCTCGTACTTAAGCTGTTTGATCTCCTGCTTAAGACTCTCCACCTCCGCCATCAAGGATTCAACCTGACGGGAGCGAGCAAGAAGGCGTTGGCCCATGTTGGACACAGAGCCAGCACACTGAACACTCAGAGCCAGGGATTCTTGAACGGCCAACTCATCGGACCGTCCTGAAAGCAGCTGACTGTCTTTGGGAGTGAGGAGGTTCCGAGCCACTATCGTAGCTGTTGTGGGATCCGTCATCACAGAGTCCTCATCTGTAAGAGGGCCATGGGAAGATAAGAAAGACGGGCACCATACCTTACCCTGATGAGACGCGACCGGATCACTGTTTAGACTCAAATCTAAGCAAAGGTTTGATGGGTTGGATGAGCTAGCCATTGTTCACGAAGTTAAAAGAGAAGGGGTGGACGGAGTAGATTTTCAAAGGGCCAGAGACGAGTTTCAAGAATGGAAAATCTTCAGAGTGTGTGAGTTGGCGGTGATCGATAGCTCTATAAAAAGCCAAGGCAACGCGTCCACCGATTCAAAAAGCCTCGGCTTTTCAGAAAACGCGTTCAACACGTGGAGGCCATCATCGCAACTACACGTCTTTAGCCGACAAGCGCAAAGTTCGGCGACGCTTTATCTGCTTTTCAGAAAACGCGTGCAGCGTTATCGAAGAGGCGTCTTCAAAGATCGAAGAGTCGTCACTATTCCAAAAAGCCGGATTTGCGGGATTAAAATGTTTGTCGACAACGGTAAAAGCACAGTATCACCACTTGCTATTGAATTCCCTATATATGTCGACCTTCATTTTTTTGGCAAAGCAGAACTGAAGAAAATGCCCAACTCTTTCTCACCTCTGAAGGCGCACTACCAGCAAAGCCTTTCGAAATACTCCATTCTCTCTTCTTCCCCAAAGATGATACCAGATGCCTGGAGTACAGATGACCCAGGAGGAAACAGCACCACAAATACATGTGCTGATTCATTCACCGCTTCTTCAAAAGCAAAGGTATTTCATATCATCAAGGGCAAAAGCAAAGGTATCTCATATCATGCTCTTTCCTTGTCTTTTCCCTTGTCCTTGATATTACTTGCATGGCAAAGTGAAAGAAGCAATCAGCCGGCACTTGGAGTCTATCTGGACTCTATTCCCTGGTTGCTTACCTAGCTTTGCCGAACTATCCTCTAACCCTCTTCAATACGAATTGGAGAGATTGAACAAAGAAACAGATAAAAGGAGGAAGCTCAGACCTTCGGGGGAGACCAAAGGAAGCCTGCTGCCCAGTTCAAGAGTAGCACAAAGGAAAATCAACGATGGGAGCAGCGCAGTTCAAGAGTAAGCCTGTGGAATCACAAAGATCCAAGCCTCACTGCAATCACCAAGGAGAAGATGGAACGAACACTCCATAACCAGATTTGCATCTCTAAACTCTTCTCTTTGTTGGATACATTCTACCATGTTTAGTATGTTTAATTGCTGTTTATATGTTTGTTTGTGTTTAGTGTGATTTTTAACATTGAAGACAATGTTTGATTTAAGTGTGGGGGAGTTACTAAAGTGTTTTGATGCAAATTCGTAGGGTTTTATCCACCATAACTTCAAATGTTGTTTCTTGCTGTTTTTAAGTGTGTTTAGTGTGTTTTGAGTTAAAAAAATTCGAAAATCACATAAAAATTTGAAAAACATGTTTTGAAAAGCTTAAAAAGAGTGTTTTGAGTCATTTTTTTTGTGTGTCATAGGTCACCTTCCAACACAATGATAAGGATTTGGTTTCTAAATTGCATGACTGTTAAAAAGAGTTATAAACATAGAGAAAAGTTTGATTTACTCTTGGTATATGCTTGGTTATGGTTATAATGTATGACTTCACATGCAATCATAAAAGAAAAATTAGTTTTTGTAACATGCTTGAAGGAATGAGCTCAAACTAACACTACATCCCTGTGAGACTTGAGCTTAAACGTTTATTTGGAGAGTTAAAATCTGTGCATTCTTTGTTTTCTAAAGTCGTTGCATGATCTCATTATTCTTTGCTTGGTTGCTACATAGAAGGCGTTTCATCACTTAGTTCCAAATGCTAGAACTCATGCCCATTTCATTCAAAGCATGTCATTGATTTGCATAACACGTATTCAAGATGAAGTTGTGTAGTGAACACCAAAGCCAAATTGCCATATTTCCCTTTTCATTTGTTTTATAGGATTTAACCCCGTTGAGCCTTGTGTAGCCTACTTTCTTTGTTAACCCACATTATCTTCACCTAGCCTAGATTAGGAACATCCGTACCCTTGTTCTTGAAGCATAGTAAGCATGAATGAATTCCCTTTGATTAATGTGTGCAGAAAATAAGTGTGGGGGAAAGTGTATTCATGTGAGTTTTTGTGCCATAGGCACGTCAAAAAAAAAAAAAAAAAAAAAAAAAAAAAAAAAAAAAAAAAAGAGTTGAAAATAGTTGAAAAGTATTGGTTGTTGAAGTAAGGGCCCAAAACAATGAATTAGGCCCTAAGAGTTGTTTGAATCCCCCCTATTTGTTTAAAAGTTGATTTCTGCATTCTAAGGGAATTCTAGATCTTAATTTCATTACTTTACTTATTATTGCTTGAAGAACGTTTGTTATTCCTTACCTTCCCTTGTTAGCCAAAACCCCAAGCCCCGTTGCAACCCTTGACTTCTATCTTGAGTGTTGTGCATTTCAAATGTGGAGTTTGAATTTGGTATGAGCATATGGTGTCACTGGTTCTCGTGTCTAAGTAGTAGCATTTCATTCATGAGATCATATCTAAACATGCTTATTAACTCCAGAAATTGCGTTCTTTGTGATACATATATGTGAGTGTTCGTTTTCATGTTTACATCAATCTTCTCACATATGACTAGATTAGGGTGTGTAGTTAGAAAATCGGAGTGAAAATCGAGTGCATATCTTGTAAGGAATTGAGCAAATTCTCTACGGCATGTTACTACATTCAAAACATGGTTTTAAACGCTTAATTGTGAACTAGTATATGGTGACTATGATTAAGAATGTACTTAAGTATGAAGATGACTAAAATCTGTGGGAATGATGATTTTTAACGTGTCATGTGCATTGGAAATCCCTAAGACAGTTGTTGGAAGGTTTAGGTTGTGTTTTACTTGTTTTGTTCGTTTCGTTTTGCTTTGTTTTTCTTTTTGTTTTGCTCGAGGACTAGCAAAAGATAAGTATGGGGGTATTTGATAGGAGCATATTCATGCAACTTAAATGGCTTGTTCTCGTGCATTTACGTTATGTTTCTTTAGTTATTTTAGTTCTTTATGCTTCTTTTGTGTGTTTTCAGGATTATAAGACGTGTTTGACGAAAGGATGCATTGTGGAGTGTTTTGGGCCCTTTTTGGAGCACTATGGGGCTAAGGATGGATAGCTTATTCTTGGAGCCCAAGTGATGGATAAAATGGAAGGCCTTGTATGCACTTGAGGACACAAAACAATGGCCCTAACCCAATTACAATCACATTGCCATGGGCTCAACACAAACACCATTCCTTGCCATGCAAGGGGGAGCAATTTGGGTCCATTTCATGCACTTAAACCCTAGCCCAATTACACACCATTGCAGCCAAATCCATTCTTTGTCATGCACATTCACCACCAATTCAACCACATGCACTTATTCCTCCATCATTACACACCATTGCAGCCACATGCACAAAACACCATCATTGCCGTCCAAACACATTCATTTCCCTTGCCATTTTCAACCATCACACTTCATCATTGCAGCCACCATCCATCCTAGTTGTCAATCACATACTTTCCCATTATATAATTCATCCACATGCATCTTTAACCAACAAACAAATCAGCCACAATGCACCAAAACATCCCATGCCGTGACTTCCTAGCAAATTCCAGCTTTTCCCTTTACAATTCACATGCATTCCATACTTTTCCTAGCTGTTTTCCATCATTATTTCAGCCACCATTCACCCTTTATTTCACATACACTTCACACAAACAACATTCACATGCATTCACATGCATTTCCAACACAAAATACACTCAAAACCGTGGCCACCTTTGCATTTCAGATTCCCATTTGCATTTTCAGATTTTCAGCTTTCCAACCTAGCAAAGTCACATGCATTCATTCATAATCCTTCACCAAACATTCAGCCACATTTCCACCCACCTCCTAGCTGTCATGTTCCCTCCATTACTCCTATAAATACCCTTGCATTCATTCATTCATTTTCCATTCCATTCACAATACAACACACAACACAAACACACATCCATTGCCGTGCATAACCTCCCATTTTCTGTGCAGTTTTTCTCCTCCATTGCAGCCACTATCCAACCACTTCCCATCCCTCCAAAACACTTCATACCATCACACAACCTATCCTTAAACCTTGTGCTACAACGAGGAAGAGAAGAGTGCTTAAACGTTCATACAATTCAAGCTTGAGTTGTTGGAATGTTTAGGTGTTTCTTTGATTTCAAAGTTTCATTTTAATTCTCTTTGTTTTGTATGTATGGAAGAGAAGAGTGCTTAAACGTTCATACAATTCAAGCTTTGAGTTGTTGGAATGTTTAGGTGTTTCTTTGATTTCAAAGTTATGAGGAACTAAACCCCCTTTAGGTAGGGGGTGATTCGAAACTATGTTTATATTTGCAATATGAATTGATTAACTTTCGTTGGAATTTCATAAGTTGTGGATTCAATTCGTTTAACCGTTTGATTGATAGCTTATTTATGAATGTTTATTAAGAATGCGCGCTTAATTTTCATGCATAAATATGACGCTAGAATATAAGTGAATTTCACCTAATCGTTATGAACTTATATTCACAAGTAGTGGAGGTTGCTTATAAACAATCGTGTTAAACATATTCTTGGCATGAGTTTCATGCTCATCATAGTAACGAATGCCTCGTCAACACTTATAGTTTTCATAATGCTTAATGATCTTTGATTGTATCTTTATTGTGCCGTTCACGTAAAGGACTTTTGGAGAATGTTGTGAATTGCGTTGCGCAAACCCATCCAATTCATTAACTTAAGGAAAACTTGACGGTTAATTTAAGCGGACCAAATTAATCCGGAGTGTTCAGTTTCATAATTTATCGAAAGACCAACTGAGAATTAATCTTGTATGCAAGTATAACATGTGTGGAGAAGAACCCCTTAGCTAGCCTTCATTCCATTCATTCCATCACAATTTCATATTTATATTCCGCTCAGTTTATTAACTTGTTTTGTTATTTCAATTTTCGTCAAATCAAAACTTTTCCCCCCCCCTTTTACTTTCTTGTTCTTTAGTGCTTAGAATCTGTTTAGCTTGTGTTTTTAAAGTAGTTTGAATTAAGCCATAATCTTAAATTCGTCCAAAGTTAGTTTTGAGTCTTTTGGTTTGTCTTAATGTTTTAAATTTTAGTTTTACATTCTTTGAGTCTAGTTTAGTGTTTTATATTGTTTTTATGTTCTCAAGTCAATTTAGAAGGTTTTAGCAAGCCCTCCTAATCCCCGGTCCAGAACGATCCCTACTTACATCCATACTACAATTGTCAAAAAGAGTGTTTAATTTGTACGCGTATAAATCTCGCATCAGGTGTGTCAGCCCACCTCTTCCCCTTAGTGTAAATAATATCGTTTGTTAAAAAAAAAAAAAAACAATCATTTAACAATTAATTTAATCACATTATTATCCGCATGCGAAAGACAATTTTTTTTTAACCAGCATTACACGCCTCTTAAGATGCTTTGAACGTGTTTGAATGGATGAACTTATTTAAAAATAAAAATAAAAAAACACAACGTAAAGCGAATTTTGAGTTTCAATGAATAAATTGACGAGTTTTGAGTTTCAGAGAGCAAAGTGGGATCAAAATCAAATTCTTGGAGGTAAAGTGGTGATTTTTTAATTTCAAAAAAAAAGTGGAATAAGAAACGAGTTCCAAGAAACATAGCTAAAAATAAACTTTTTCTTATTATGAATCCTTTAAGTTTGTTAAGTGCCAAATTAAGTCCAAAATAGGTTATCTCCACTTGTGAGAGCTCTTCTCTCTCGGTGAGAGCACTTATCTCCGCTTGTAAGAGTTTCTTTGTTTCTCCAAACAGTTGCAGTTGCCAACCCAAGCCGTAGCCAGGTTTATCCATCACACGCCTTAGTCATGACTACTATGAATAGAGGTCATAAGGCAAAGGTTTTAGTATTTCATTCCATCTCAATAGAGCTGAAATCCCTAATGGAATTTCCCCTTCATATCCATCACACAAATCTCTCTCCCTGTACGTTCGGTTCATCATGTCGCAGGTAGACTTATGAGAAAATCTTGGAGGAAACTCCACATAAACAACTCACCTCTCCAAGTCTTAGCTGTGTACAGGAAATCTCACACTTGGTACTTTCTTGTTCATGGGATGGCTTTACAAGGCTTGTAATCTCAAGACAACAATCTAAACTCGAAGAATTCTATTAAGTATTGTTGGTGGAACAACAATCAACAACAATCAGTGTCAATTAATTTAATAAAAATAAAATCTAACACGAATAAGGATCCTGGGGATCCTCAAATCGTGTCCGTTCATCGTACATCATGCGGTCAGAAATCATTTTAAATACTTTTATTTTAAATTAAATATGAATAATACCTGACGAAAACTGGTCGTACGATATACGATGAACAGACACGATTTGAGGATCTGGAGAGGATCCTCCTGGATCCAATACAACAAAATTATACAACGAAATAGATATGTATATAATTACAAAAATTAAAATATGAAACACAATGAAATAACGGAGTTTGCAGATAGAGGCTTGCGGATTTGTAATGTCCTTGAAACATAATTTCACCCCTACTCAGTGCTTGAAGTTCTACATGTGTCTGCTTCACCTGGATTCAACTATCTGTAATCAAAGTTTCAGCACCAAAACTTTGATTTTGGCGACTTCTGGGTGTTTCTCTTTCAGGAAGTTTGTATGAATGAGTATTGCAAATTGGCATATGAAATGCATATGCATGTTAGAAATATATAGAGGTCTAGTGCCCTGTCAAAATAGTTATAATTGTTTAATTCAAATTTAAACAGCCACAACTGTTTGAAATAATTTGTAAGTTCAAAAATAATTTAATTAATCCCTAAATAAATGTTAACTAATTAACGTCATAATTCGAAAAAATGATGTAACAGGAATTTGTAACTTTGTTGTCTGAGCTTTGAATTGAGCCCATGATACCTTTTAGGAAGAAAACGATGCCACGTGTAATATCAAAAGCTTCTCCATGATGGATTTTGGTCATCCAAGATCGTTTACTAGTCCAAAAATGGCATTTAAAGTTCTATAACAGAAAATCGGACTTTTCGTTTCACCTCTGTTGTTTGTTCCAGATACTCCCGAGCCTTTCCAATGTTGAAATTCTAACTTAAACACTGTTCTTCAACACCAACAAGTATAACCGTGACTCGAGTTATTTTTGTATGCATAAATTTCCAACATAGATCTCCTCATTTGGATAAGGTGTTCAATCCCATGTCCTTAATAAGCTCCTAGGTTGTGGGTTCTATTATGATGTTTGTAATGTACTAATGGTGGATATTAGCAACTTTTCACTTTTTGTCTGCCAGTATTAACAAATTTTCACTACATACTAGTGTTACTTTTCTTCATTTGTAAGTGAGAGGTCTAAAGTTTGACTCTCATAAATGACAAATTAGATACCCATCTATTGTTGTTGATCATTTCGTGGCTTACCCACCTTTTGAGACTTATAGTTGACTTATTTGCCATATAGTACTATGGTCTACTGATGTGATATAAACTAACACACAAATTAAACCCTCCTTTTGATAGTTGTAGTATGTGAAATTAGGGATCGTTTTAGGCCGGGGATTATGAGGGATGCTAATCTACACTAATTAGACTCAAAAATAGAAAACTAGACTCAAACAACTCAGAATAAGCTAAATTGACTCAAATAACATTAAACTAAGTTAAGTTGACTCAAAACAGGAACTAGAGAAAAGTTTGGACGAAAATTAAACTAAAAAGACTCAAAATACTAAATGGGGGGATGTTTTGCCGAATTTAACTAAAATAAGTAAATTGCAGAAACGAACTAAAGGTTGCACGAATTTAGGTGAATTAAAGGGTGAAAGGCTAGCTAGAGGATTCTTCTCCACACATAACACATATGCATACAAATCGATTTCCAATTGTTATTCCAGTAAACCATGAATGATAATGCCCCAAATTAATTATGAACTTCACAAATTAACTCTCAGATTTTCCTCATTTCGTTGAATTGGACTCAACGACGCAATCAAATTATTCTTATCAAGTTCCCTATATGAACAGCATGATAGAGATACATATCAAAGATCATTAAGTTCTATGAAAATCATAAGCATTGACAAGGCATTCGTAACTATGAACTGCATGATACTTCTGCCAGGAATTTACTTAACGCAATTGTGACTAGCAACCTCCACTACTCATAAATATAAGTGATGTGAGAATTACTTGACACTCAAATTAAACCCTCGTTTGACAATTGTAGTAGAATGGATAAGTGAGGGATCGTTCTAGACCGGGGATTAGGAGGGCTTGCTAAAACCTTCTAAATTGACTTAAAAACATAAAAACTAAATTAAAACAGATTTAAGACACTTGGGAACAAGGAAATAAAAAAGGGGGTTTTAGTTTTTGACGAAGTTGAAATAAACAAACAAAATGCAAAAATGGACAGATTGTAAACAAGTGTTGTGAAACAAGATGGTTGGTGAATTAGCTAGAGGTTCTTTCTCCACACATGATATTTATGCATATGAATCAATTTCCAGTTATTCCTTCATTGAATTATGAACGACAATGCCCCAAATTAACCGTGACATCACTAGTTAACCCTCAGATTTTCCTTATATTATTGGATTGGATGGCATCATTCGACAACCCAAAACATTCTCAAAAGTTCCCTACATGTCATCATAATAGAGATACAATCGAAGATCATTAAGAATAATGAAAACCATAAGCATTGACAAAGCATTTGCAACTATGACATCATGTTACTCATGCTAAGAATTAAACTTAACGCGATCGTGACAAGCGACCTTCACTACGTTCAAGTATAAGTTAGTAACGATTATGTGAAACCTTCTTAAACTTTAGCCACATATTCATGCATGCTAATTAAGTGTCGACCCTCAATCAACAAACACAAATAAGTTAATCATCAAATCGTTAAGCCAATTGCATTCACGAATCAAGAGTTCATAATCGGAATTCATCAATTCATATTACATAAATAATCATGGTATTGAAATCACCCCTAGCCAAAAAGGGTTTAGTTCCTCATAACTTTGAAATCAAAGAAACACCTAAACATTCCAACAACTCAAACTTGAATTGTATGAACGTTTAGGCACTCTTCTCTTCCATTCCTCATATTACAAAACAAAGAGAATTGAATTTAAACATTGAAATCAAAGAAATGCGTAAACATTCCAACAACTCAAACTTGAATTGTATGAACGTTTAGGCCCTCTTCTCTTCCTCTTTATTGTGGCACAAGGTCTAAGGGATGTTGTTGGTGTGTTGAATGGATTGGGGAATTATGGAAATGGATGAGGAGTGGTGGAGAAAATGGAGAGAAACTCACGGCTAAGGAAGGAATGAAAGTGTTTGTGGTGTGTTGTGTATGAAATGAGATGATGAATGAATGAATGAATGCAAGGGTATTTATAGGAGTAGTGGAGGGAACATATAGGGAGAGAATGGATGGGAGAGCATGTGAATGATAGCTAGGAGAATGATTAAAGGGGTGTGAATGGTTGGAAATGCATGTGGGTGAATTGGTGGTGCAATGATGAAAGAATAAGTGCATGTGTGTGTTTTGTGTTGGAATGAATGTGGATGCATGATGAAAAGTTAATAAATAATGCATGTAGGGTTAGGAAATAAAATCATAACTTAAAGGGGGGATGATTAAAGGATGTGGCTAGGTTGGAAAGGTGTGGAAGATGGATGGAATTAGGGGGAATGCATGGCAATGATGGGGAGTTCTTTGGTGATGAATGCAATGATGAAGAGTGAATAAATAATGCATGTAGGGTTAGCTAGGTTGGCTTTGTTTGGGTGCATGTGAGTTAAAGAGGGAGAATGTGGTGAAATGATGAAGTAGGAAGGTGGAAATGCATGTGAATGCATGTGAGTGCATGTGTGTGTGAATGGGTGTTTCTTGATGGTTTTGGGGTTGTGATGCATGTGAATGCATGTGGCTAAGGCTTGTTGATTGGGCTAGAGGTTTTGCATGGCTCAAAGGATTGTTTGATTGGGCTAGGCCCTTTGTTTTATGTCCAAAGTGCATACAAGGCTTTCAAATTCGTCCAACACTTTGGCTCCAAAAATATGCTATCCATTCGAAGCCCAATTTTGCTCCAAAATGCTCCAAAATGCATCTTTTTGCTTCCTTAGCCATATGAACCTAAAAACACACGAAAATGGCTTAAACTACTAAAACAACTATGAATTAACAACATAGATGCACGAAAACAAGCTAAGTAAGTTGCCTAAATATGCTCCTATCAAATTCCCCCACACTTAGTTTTTTGCTAGTCCTCGAGCAAAACAAAATAATAACAAACAAACAAAACGACACTAAACAAGTAAAACACAACCTAAACCTTCCAACAACCGTCTTAGGGATTTCCAATGCACATGACATGTTAAAAATCATCATTCCCACAGATTTTAGTCATCTTCACACTTAAGTACATTCTTAATCATAGTCACCACATACTATTTCACAATTAAGCATTTAAAACCATGTTTTGAATGTAGTAACATGCCTTAGAGAATTTGCTCAATTCCTTACAAGATACGCACTCGATTTTCACTCAGATTTTCTAATTACACACCCTAATCTAGTCATATGTGAGAAGATTGATGTAAACATGAAAACGAACACTCACATATATGTATCACAAAGAACGCAATTTCTGGAGTTAATAAGCATGTTTAGATATGATCTCATGAATGGAATGCTACTACTTAGACGCGAGAACCAGTGACACCATATGCTCATACCAAATTCAAACTCCACAATTGAAATGCACAACACTCAAGATAGAAGTCAAGGGTTGTAACGGGGCTTGGGATATTGGCTCACAAGGAAAGGTAGGGATAAACAAAAGTTCTTTAAACATGATAGGAGCATATTCATGCGACTTAATTAGCTTGTTCTCGTGCATTTATGTTGTGTTTACTTAGTTGTTTTAGTGTTTAAGGCCACTTTTGTGTATTTTCAGATTATAAGGCCAAAGTGTGCAAGAAGATGCAAATTGGAGTCTTTTGGAGCGAAAGAGGAACGAATGAGTTGAAGACTTGAAGAAACGACGAAATCCTACTCCAACGATGAATTCTTACCAAAACGAGGAATCCTACTCAAACAAGGTTTCCTATTTTAGGAAAGTTAACCCTAAGTTTCCCGTTTTGGTAACCTTTCCTAAACTTAAACGTCCATATCTTCTAGCCACTTTGAATTCCTTGTAGGCGCTTTAGGACACAAAACCAAGGCCCTAGCCACACCCTTTAATCTTTCCCTCTTTAATTTCTGATTTATTTCCTAAATTCTAGCAGCCTTTAGGTGAATTTTAGTTAATAAAAATAAACTAGGGTTTAAATTTCTAAAACTCTAGGGTTTCCACCAATTAGCCGCACCCTAGATTTAAACATGGATTCATTCACAAAACCATAGCAGCCGCACCTTTTTCCTAACTTTGGGGGATTCTTCATTCACTTCTCAAGCTGCCACATTCATCAATCACCCTAATCACCCTATTTTCCCATGTAGCCGCACCATATTTATTTATTCTTCTTATTTTTCAGCCACTAATTTTACATCACAGTTGCAGCCACCCTTCCATATTACTTTCCACCCTAAGCCGTGGCCATTCCATCCATATTCTCCCAAAAAACCCGTGCATCCCATCATTCACAAAAATCATATCATGCAGCCGCATAAAAAAACCTAATATTCTATCAACCAGCCGTGACTCCCCAAAAACCTGGCAGTCGTGCTTTTTCCCATCCCATTTTTTATTAAACAGCCGCAAGACCATTCCACAGATTTTCCCACACAGCCGCAGCCACCATTTCCTATATTTCTTCTCTGCCGTGCCTTCTTCCACACCTTCCCCACCATTGCCGCACCACTACACCTCCATAAATCCATCCCCAACCCAAAATAACATCCAAATCATCCATTTAACCTCAATGCCGCAGCAAGGAGAAGAGCAAAGAGGACTTAGACGCGCAGAAATTCAAGTGGAATCGTTGGGCGTTCTAGGTGTAATCCATCCTTTGTTCTTTATGTTTAAATTCAATTTTATTTTTCTTGTTGTGAACATGAGAGGCTAAATCCCCCTAGTTAGCTAGGGGGTGATTCGAAACCATGTTTATGCTTGCAATATGAATTGATTATATTTGGTTGGAATTTCATGAATGGTGAATTCAATTTGTTTAACTGCTTGATCGATAACTTATTTATGTATGTTGATTGAGAGTGCACGCTTAATGTTCATGCATGAATTTGACGCTAGAATATAAGTGAGTTTCACCTAATAGTTATGAACTTATATTCACAAGTAGTGGAGGTTGCTTATAAACAATCGCGTTAATTGAATTCCTGGCAAGAGTATCATGCTTTTCATAGTTACAAATGCCTTGTCGATGCTTATAATTTCCAAAGAACGTAATGATTCTAACTTGTATCTTTATCATGCTGTTCATATAGAGAACTTGTTAGGAATAATTTGTTTGCGATGCATATTCATCCAATTCAATGATTCTAGGGAAATTTGAAGGTTAATTTAAGCGGACCTAATTAACTTGGAGTGTCGAGTTTCATAATTCATCGAAAGACCAACTGAAAATCAAATTGTATGCAAGTGTGACATGTGTGGAGAAGAACCTTCTAGCTAGCATTCATCCATATTTTCATCACATTCATATTTACATTCTGCCTTTAAATTACAATCGTTGCATTTAGTTTAATTTCGTCAAAACCTCAATCCCCCTTTACTTTAGTGTCCAATTTAGTTAGAAAGTGTCTTAGTTTGTGTTTATAAGCGTTTTGTATTCTTTGAGTCTTTTGATTTGTTTTAGTGTTTTATTGTTTAGCTTTGCATTCTTTGAATCTAGTTTAGTGTTTTTAATGTTTATTTCACGTTTTTGAGTCAATCTCCAAGTGATTTTGCAATCCCTCCTAATCCCCGGTTAAGAACGATCCCTACTTATTCATATACTACAATTGTCACAAGAGGGTTTTAATTTGTGTGCTTACTTAGTTCGCATCAAAACAATAGCAAGCAAAGTAATGAAATTAAGGCTTAGAATTCACTTGGCATGCAGAAATCAACTTTTAGACATAAGGGGGAGATTCAACAACTCTTAGGGCCTAATTTATTGCTTTGGGCCCTTACTTCAACCAACAATACTTTTCAACTCTATTTTTTTTTTTTTTTCTTTTTTTCTTTCTTTCTTTTTGGCCGTGCCTATGGCACATCAACTCACATAAACACTATTTCCCCCACACTTATTTTCTGCAATACCTTAATCAAAAGGAATTCATTGCTTACTATGCTTCAAGAACAAGGGTAAGGACGGTCATATTCTAGGTTAGGTGAGGATAAAGTGGGTTAACAAAGAACATGGGCTAACATGGCTCAACGGGGGTAAAACTTACAACATATACGAAATATGGGAAGTGAGGCTATTTGGCTATGGTGGCAACTACACAACTTCATCTTGATATATGTTATGCAAATCAATAACATGCTTTGAATGAAATGGGCATGAGTTCTAGCATTTGGAACTATATGATGAAACGCCTTCTAAGTAGTAACCAAGCAAAGAATAATGAGATCATGCAACAACTTTGGAAAACAAGAAATCACAGATTATACTCTCCAAAGAACGTTATAGGCTCAAGTCTCTCAGGGTTGTAGCGTTTGTTTGAGTTCCTTCCTTCAAGCATGTTACATAACTAATTTTTTTCTTTTATGATTGCATGTGAAGTCATACATTATAACCATAACCAAGCATATACCAAGAGTAAATCAAACTTTTCTCCATGTTTATAACTCTTTTTAACAGTCATGCAATTAGAAACCAAATCCTTATCATTGTGTTGGAAGGTGACCTACAACACAAAAATGACTCAAAACACTCTTTTTAGGCTTTTCAAAACATGTTTTTCAAATTTTTATGTGATTTTCGAATTTTTAAGTCAAAACACACTAAACACACTTAAAAACAGCAAGAAACAACATTTGAAGTTATGGTGGATAAAACCCTACGAATTTGCATCAAAACACTTTAGAAACTCCCCCACACTTAAATCAAACATTGTCCTCAATGTTAAATACCACACTAAACACAAGCAAACATATAAACAGCAATTAAACAAACTAAACATGGCATAATGTATCTAACAAAGAGAAGAGTTTAGAGATGCAAATCTGGTTATGGAGTGTTCGTTCCATCTTCTCCTTGGTGATTGCAGTGAGGCTTGGATCTTTGTGATTCCACAGGCTTACTCTTGAACTGCGCTGCTCCCATCGTTGATTTTCCTTTGTGCTACTCTTGAACTGGGCAGCAGGCTTCCTTTGGTCTCCCCCGAAGGTCTGAGCTTCCTCCTCTTATCTGTTTCTTTGTTCAATCTCTCCAATTCGTATTGAAGAGGGTTAGAGGATAGCTCAGCAAAGCTAGGTAAGCAACCAGGGAATAGAGTCTAGATAGACTCCAAGTGCCGGCTGATTGCTTCTTTCACTTTGCCATGCAAGTAATATCAAGGACAAAGGAAAAGACAGGGAAAGAGCATGATATGAGATACCTTTGGTTTTGCCCTTGATGATATGAGATACCTTTGCTTTTGAAGAAGCGGTGAATGAATCAGCACATGTATTTGTGGTGCTGTTTCTTCCTGGGTCATCTGTACTCCAGGCATCTGGTATCATCTTTGGGGAAAAAGAAAGAATGGAGTATTTCGAAAGGCTTTGCTGGGAGTGCGCCCTCAGAGGTGAGGAAGAGTTGGGCATTTTCTTCAGCTCTGTCTTGCCATAAAAGATGAAGGTCGACATATATAGGGAATTCAATAGCAAGTGGTGATACTGTTCTTTTACCGTTGTCGACAAACATTTTAATCCCGCAAATCCGGCTTTTTGGAATAGTGACGACTCTTCGATCTTTGAAGACGCCTCTTCGATCTTTGAAAACGCCTCTTCGATAAAGCTGCACGCGTTTTCTGAAAAGCAGATAAAGCGTCGCCGAACTTTGCGCTTGTCGGCTAAAGACGTGTAGTTGCGATGATGGCCTCCACGTGTTGAACGCGTTTTCTGAAAAGCCGAGGAAGCGTCGCCGAACTTTACGCATGAACTTCCGGCTTTTTGAATCGGTGGACGCGTTGCCTTGGCTTTTTATGGAGCTATCGATCACTGCCAACTTACACACTCTGAAGATTTGCCATTCTTGAAACTCGTCTCCGGCCCTTTGAAAATCTACTCCGTCCACCCCTTCTCTTTTAACTTCGTGAACAATGGCTAGCTCATCCAACCCATCGAACATTTGCTTAGATTTGAGTCTAAGCAGTGACCCGGTCGCACCTCGTCAGGGTAAGGTATGGTGCCCGTCTTTCTTATCTTCCCATTGCCCTCTTACAGATGAGGACTCTGTGATGACGGATCCCACAACGGTTACGATAGTGGCTCGGAACCTCCTCACTCCCAAAGACAGTCAGCTGCTTTCAGGACGGTCCGATGAGTTGGCCGTTCAAGAATCCCTGGCTCTGAGTGTTCAGTGCGCTGGCTCTGTGTCCAACATGGGCCAACGCCTTCTTGCTCGCTCCCGTCAGGTTGAATCCTTGATGGCGGAGGTGGAGAGTCTTAAGCAGGAGATCAAACAGCTTAAGTACGAGAACCGAAGTTTGCACGTGCTTGCCAACAATTATTCGTCAGGCATGAAGAGGAAACTTGACGAGCTTGATGACCGTCAAAGGCTTGCAGCTTTCTTCCAGAGGCACCTCTTTCCTGGGTCATCCAGCGTTCCACCAAGGTTTGGGGCCTTGAATGATCTATCTTCGGTGCCTCCCGCTCCTATGCCTTCCGCTCCGATGCCTCTTGCTCCAATGCCTTCTGCTCCGAGACCTCCTGTTCCGATGCCTCCTGCTCCGATAGTGTTGCCACGTAGTGGGGCCTCACGTACATAACCTTTGTAAAGGCTCCATCTTTCTGCCATGTTTAGATACAATTGTAATTTATCGAAAAAATCAATGAACAAGCAAAAGTGTTATTTACTGTATTGGGTTGCCTCCCAAGTAGCGCTTGCTTTAACGTCGTACAGCCGGACGATGCTCCCTTGAAGGTTTATGGAACCCCACGGCATGGAGGGGTGCAACTCCAATCTGTCTGACGAACCACTTCATGCTTTGGGTCCTTGAATGGAGTGGGATAATGATCCTTTCTTATTGTCGTGTTTTGCTTTTCTATATCAACACGAATTCTCCCACGACGTTGAATTCGATTAGGTACCTGCACCACACGAGGTAACAACCTATTAGTTGAAATGGGAATCGAATTTGGAATAGGTGGCTTACCTTTGTACGGCAAAGAAGTGGTAGCACAATGGACGGATGCACAAGGGTTGTTCATGGCCAATTGTGGTGCTTTCAAGGTTGGAGCCGTGCATTCCTTGTGCTCTACTCCAAGTTCCTTCTCGGTGGTAGTTCGAGAAACATCTTTCTTGATCCTTGTTGAATACTCCGTCCCTATGTGTTCAATTACATTAATGGCACAACAAGAACGAACATCATTAGTATTCTCAATCGATTCAGGATTCTTAAAGTTAATCATATCATCACCAAAGGTCATAGTGACTGCTCCCTTGGCCACATCAATCTTGGTTTGAGCTGTTTTCATGAAAGGTCGTCCAAGTAAGAGTGTTGATGATGGAGAGTGTGCCGAATCTTCCATGTCTAGGACGTAGAAATCAGCCGGAAAAATTAAATGGTTCACCTGCACAAGCACATCTTCCAAAACTCCTTTTGGATACGCGTTAGAACGATCGGCCAGTTGTATAATTACACCATCTTGTTTTAATTCACCCAAATTCATAGATGCATAAATAGAATAAGGCATGACATTTATGGATGCACCTAAATCAAGCATGGCATGTTCAAAACGATTATGTCCAATCACACAAGGAATCGTTAAATTACCGGGGTCTTTGCACTTGGTAGGCAGTTTACGTTGCAAAACAGCAGACACATTCTCGCTTACCTTCACTACCTCTTTGTTTGCCCTTCTTCTCTTTGTATTGCATAGGTCCTTGAGGAATTTAGCATACTTTGGAACCTGTTTGATTGCATCGAGAAGCGGTATGTTCACTTGCACCTTCCTGAACGTTTCAAGAATGTCCTTCTCGCTTTCTTCCTTTTTTTCTTGCATGAACCTGCGAGGAAAAGGTACATTGGGCAGATTAGGACGTGAAGTACATGAATTTGAATTTAAATTACCTGATTTGGCCGAGTTAGGGTGATTGGGGGCCTGCGGCATTGGGTTTTTCACTCTTTCCGTGGGTGAGCTAGACACTTCCTCAGGTTGTGTCGTCTCTTCATCTACTTTCTGGGCAGATTTGGGATTGTTTGGCTCAGTCCCAACTTCTTTTCCACCCCTTAGGGTGATGGCCTTGACGGATTCGAATCCTCCCTTTGGATTGACTGTGGTTGAGCTAGGAAGCTTTCCTTACTCTCTAATCTGTCCAAGGAACTCAGAAATCTGCCCTATTTGTTTCTTCATATCCATCATCTCTTTCTCGTTATTTTCTATCCGGTTGTTTTGATTTTGCAACCCCTGCGAAATAGAGGTTAGTAATTGCATAGCTTGATTACTTTCCAATGACGTACCTGAATGAGATGATGCCGAAGGTTGTTGGGATTGTTGGGGTGCATACGGCTTGGAATAAAAAACAGGGGGGTTTGGCCTAAATCCTCCTTGTTGGGCAGCTTGTTGTGGTTCCCTCCATTTGAAGTTTGGATGGTCCCTCCATCCGGCATTGTAAGTGTTCGAGTATAGGTTGTTTTGATTTTGTCCTTGGAAACCAATTGCATTGGCAGATTCCCACCCACCATTCTCGATTAGTTGAGGGCACTTGTCGGATGGATGCCCTTGAATTGAGCACACGCCACAAACTTGGTGTTCTTGTGCTTTTGGACCAATCACAACCTGAGAAACAAGAGAAGTAAGATTAGCAAGTTGTGATTGAATTTCAGAAATAGCACTAACCTCATTTACACTTTGTTGCCGTGGGGCTTCCCTTTGGCCCACTCCTTCATATTGTTGAGCGTTGAGCGCTCGGTTGGCTATGAGAACCTTGGCATCCCTTGGTGTTTTGTCCACCAATGCTCCTCCCGCTGATGCATCAAGCATTTGACGTTCGATAGGAAGGAGGCCCTCATAGAAATATTGAAGGAGAAGTTCTTCCTTCATTTGATGTTGAGGACATGAAGCTACAAGGCCCTTGAAGCGCTCATAATAAGCCAGGAATGTCTCACCATGATTCTGTTGAATACCACTAATTTTCTTCCGTAGGAGAATCACTCTCGAAGTAGGGAAGAATTTCTCCAAGAAAGCACGCTTCATACTCTCCCACGAAGTCACAGTTCCCGGGGCTAGTTCGTAGAGCCAATCTTTGGCCTTGTCCATAAGTGAAAATGGAAAGGCCTTCATCATAATTATACTCCCATCCACAGTGACGGGGGTCATGCTCGAACAAACCACCTCGAACTCCTTCAAGTGTTTGTTGGGGTCTTCCATAGACAAGCCATGGAACTTCGGAATATGGTGTAACAAACTGGATTTGAGTTCAAACACCTCAGTCTTCCCCTCTGCAGCCGTGGGGTATTGGATACAAAGAGGCAATGCATTATCCAAACTCGAGGCCGAAAGCTCCTTGATGGTTCTATTATCTGCTGCCATGGCTTGTTCTCCTTCAAAAATCTGATCCGTGGGCTTTTCTTCTCCACCTACTTCGTCTTCTTCAAGCCCAGGTTGTGGTGGAGGTTGTGGTGGCTCTTGTTGACTCCTCGTTCTCCTCAAAGTGCGTTCAAAATCACCATCAAAGTCGGAGATGTTCTCTATAATAGGCCGAGAGCTACGAGTCATACACAATACCTGAAAAACAAGAAAACAAACAAACTAAGAATCTGAAATAAGAATGCACGAAAAACAAAAAAAAATAAAAATAAAGATAAAGACAAGGGATTAGCAAAGTTGCTAATCCCCGGCAACGGCGTCAAAATTTGATGTGAGAATTACTTGACACTCAAATTAAACCCTCGTTTGACAATTGTAGTAGAATGGATAAGTGAGGGATCGTTCTAGACCGGGGATTAGGAGGGCTTGCTAAAACCTTCTAAATTGACTTAAAAACATAAAAACTAAATTAAAACAGATTTAAGACACTTGGGAACAAGGAAATAAAAAAGGGGGTTTTAGTTTTTGACGAAGTTGAAATAAACAAACAAAATGCAAAAATGGACAGATTGTAAACAAGTGTTGTGAAACAAGATGGTTGGTGAATTAGCTAGAGGTTCTTTCTCCACACATGATATTTATGCATATGAATCAATTTCTAGTTATTCCTTCATTGAATTATGAACGACAATGCCCCAAATTAACCGTGACATCACTAGTTAACCCTCAGATTTTCCTTATATTATTGGATTGGATGGCATCATTCGACAACCCAAAACATTCTCAAAAGTTCCCTACATGTCATCATAATAGAGATACAATCGAAGATCATTAAGAATAATGAAAACCATAAGCATTGACAAAGCATTTGCAACTATGACATCATGTTACTCATGCTAAGAATTAAACTTAACGCGATCGTGACAAGCGACCTTCACTACTTTCAAGTATAAGTTAGTAACGATTATGTGAAACCTTCTTAAACTTTAGCCACATATTCATGCATGCTAATTAAGTGTCGACCCTCAATCAACAAACACAAATAAGTTAATCATCAAATAGTTAAGCCAATTGCATTCACGAATCAAGAGTTCATAACCGGAATTCATCAATTCATATTACATAAATAATCATGGTATTGAAATCACCCCTAGCCAAAAAGGGTTTAGTTCCTCATAACTTTGAAATCAAAGAAACACCTAAACATTCCAACAACTCAAACTTGAATTGTATGAACGTTTAGGCACTCTTCTCTTCCATTCCTCATATTACAAAACAAAGAGAATTGAATTTAAACATTGAAATCAAAGAAACGCGTAAACATTCCAACAACTCAAACTTGAATTGTATGAACGTTTAGGCCCTCTTCTCTTCCTCTTTATTGTGGCACAAGGTCTAAGGGATGTTGTTGGTGTGTTGAATGGATTGGGGAATTATGGAAATGGATGAGGAGTGGTGGAGAAAATGGAGAGAAACTCACGGCTAAGGAAGGAATGAAAGTGTTTGTGGTGTGTTGTGTATGAAATGAGATGATGAATGAATGAATGAATGCAAGGGTATTTATAGGAGTAGTGGAGGGAACATATAGGGAGAGAATGGATGGGAGAGCATGTGAATGATAGCTAGGAGAATGATTAAAGGGGTGTGAATGGTTGGAAATGCATGTGGGTGAATTGGTGGTGCAATGATGAAAGAATAAGTGCATGTGTGTGTTTTGTGTTGGAATGAATGTGGATGCATGATGAAAAGTTAATAAATAATGCATGTAGGGTTAGGAAATAAAATCATAACTTAAAGGGGGGATGATTAAAGGATGTGGCTAGGTTGGAAAGGTGTGGAAGATGGATGGAATTAGGGGGAATGCATGGCAATGATGGGGAGTTCTTTGGTGATGAATGCAATGATGAAGAGTGAATAAATAATGCATGTAGGGTTAGCTAGGTTGGCTTTGTTTGGGTGCATGTGAGTTAAAGAGGGAGAATGTGGTGAAATGATGAAGTAGGAAGGTGGAAATGCATGTGAATGCATGTGAGTGCATGTGTGTGTGAATGGGTGTTTCTTGATGGTTTTGGGGTTGTGATGCATGTGAATGCATGTGGCTAAGGCTTGTTGATTGGGCTAGAGGTTTTGCATGGCTCAAAGGATTGTTTGATTGGGCTAGGCCCTTTGTTTTATGTCCAAAGTGCATACAAGGCTTTCAAATTCATCCAACACTTTGGCTCCAAAAATATGCTATCCATTCCAAGCCCAATTTTGCTCCAAAATGCTCCAAAATGCATCTTTTTGCTTCCTTAGCCATATGAACCTAAAAACACACGAAAATGGCTTAAACTACTAAAACAACTATGAATTAACAACATAGATGCACGAAAACAAGCTAAGTAAGTCGCCTAAATATGCTCTTATCAATAAGTTCATAGCTATTAGGTGAAATTCCTTTATATTTTAGCATCAAATTCATGCATGCAAACTAAGCAGGCCTCCTTAATCAACATACAAGAATAAGTTATCAATCAAATAGATAAGTAAATCGCATTCATGTTTTATGAAACAATAATTGGAGGAAATCAATTCATATAAAACATATGTCTATGGCTTCAAATTCACCTGTAGCTAAAAAGAAGTTAGTTCCACATGTTCGTCATAGTTGAAAAACAATCTAAAATAAACATCGAAACTAAAACTAAGGATAGAAGGAACCCATGACGCTTTAGCAATCCAATGGCAGATTGCACAATCCTTGGATGCAGCATGGCTCAAAACTCCCTCTCTCCTTCCTTCCTTGCAAGCACAGCACAAAGTTGTTTTTTCGATTTTTTTCTCTAAAACTCTCTCCCTTTTTTGCGGCATAAAACATGTATATATAGCTAGGGTTCACAGCACAAATCCTTAGAGGACAAGGATAGGGCACGGCACAACTCCAAAAGGAAAAGGACTAGGGTAAGGTGTGGCAGAAACTAGGCTTCTAGAAAGTATATTATGACAGGTTTCTAGAAGGACAAGAGATAAGGTAAGGTGCAGCATGGATTTAGGGTAGAAAATAGGGGTTTTAGAACCAGATATTTAGGTGTTTTAATGTGGAAAGGAGTCCCCTTTGCAGCTGGAATTAAGGTAGGAAAATATTAGGATAGGATAAGATAAGGTAAGTTTGGATAAGGTTTGGATAATGTTCCTTCCTTTTAGCTGATTCCTTATCTTTAATGTCTTGAATTAATTCTTCCAGATGTTAAGCACATTCCTAGCCTCTTTTGATCTTCAAAAACGTCCATCCACCTTGCTCCATGCATGTGTTATCCATTCCAATCCCAAAACAGCTCTAAAATGCTTCAAATTGCCTTCTCTTGCCACTTTTGCCATTTGAACCTACAAACACATGAAAATAGCTTAAAACACTATAATGAATAGAAACTAACTCACTAAATACAAGGAAATAGGCTAACAAAGTCGCATAAATATGCTCCTATCATCTACTACTAGTATTCATTAAATGATCTTAAGTCCTACTTTTGTAGATATGAGTTCAATGTTAAATTATTATGACATATACACATCACTTGTCACATGGTTCAAAATATGTTCTCCCTATCATTTTCTAGAAACTATTGCTCTCCTAGTTAAAGGCCATGTCTTCATTGATGGTTTCTTTTGCGCTTGAAAAAGTAGTACAAGCAAGTTCTCGGCACAGCTTAGAGGTGACCTCTGTAAAAGCTTTTTAAAGAGGCAAGAAAACTCCTTCGGCAACCCCAAAGGAAGCAAGACAACACCCCAGCCAAAGGCATTGACCTTCTTCAGGAGGATCCCTTCGCAATTTTTCCTTGTTAATATTCTTTTTTAAAACAACAGCATTAGTCTGTAGACTGTGATGACACAAGAAAAGTGGATCCTATGACTTCAGTATGATCACAACTCAAAGCATGAACATACGTAGCCAATACCAGTACATCATTACAACTTCTAGGAAGAACATAAAAGAAAATATGTGAAAATATTACCAGCTATGGTGATGTAGTATAGCTGGCGGAATGAATTGAAGATTATCAAAATGTGCAAATCGGGCACTAGGAATAAAGCTTTGCATATTTGAGTTTCGATGTCCAATTTGGACTCATGATGACCCGCCGTTTCAAAGAGATTAACAACGTGCATCAAACGCCATGCAATGCATTGCTTTGACGTATGGGCTTTTTTGGCCAAATTGCATCACAATGTTAAGGTTTTAAGTTTTAAGAACATTGAAGTATTTTGTTATTAATTGTTTAATTCAAATTCTATTTGGATTCTAGAACTTAGGCGTGTTTGGTGGGTTGGATGGATTGGTCTTAAGGATATGATTGGATTAACATGGATTGGTTAGGCTTTGAATGCCAGTCCATTGTTTGGTGAAACACTAAACTAGATGAGACTGGATTGGAGTTAACGAAAGAGTGAGTTGAACCCAAAGCCTAAGAATGAGTCGGAGCAGCAAACGGAATAAACAGATGAGCGTTTGACGACGGAAGACGATTCAGCGTTTAACCCGAATTCGATTGGCACCTGTTGCTACGAATTGAACCAGCATTGTACCCTCTGATCTTTCACATGTCGTTTGGAAGCTCGCAATAACCATTTCAATTGCCAAACTTCAGCAATAGGAACCAAAATTTTTGCCAATTGACAACCCCACCGACCACCCACTTAAATCAGAGAGAGAGAGAGAGAGAGAGAGAGAAATCATAAATTTTTGTTAGTTCTTCAGTTGATCTAATAAAATGATGGAGAACGACGGAGAAGAATGAGAAGATGACGGAGAAGGCGTTGCTTCGACTCAACCCACGCCCTCTTCACTTGTAACCGGGTTATAAAACTCACTTTCCTTTGAACTCATAACCTGTCCTAACCTATCATGTCCAAGGCACATTTAAAACGGGATAGGATCTTCTCTGGATACCACCCATCCGGATCCTTATTCTTTAAAGTCCGAGTCGGCGTTCTAACTTCCCCGAAGTTGGCGTTGTGGCTCCGCTTGTCGTTCTGAAAAACATATTACATAAGAGTTCCAAGAAACGAGCAGAAAAAATGAAGAAGAAGAAGAAGAAGAAGAGGGATCTAGAGGATCTGGATGGGTGGAACGAGGCCCTAGGATTAAGAGGCTTGATAAATAGAACTGTTGATTTTCTGATTTGAATTGTAATACATTTTTCATATCTTAAAAAGCTTTATGGGAAGGCATACTTATACACAATACAAAGAAAGCTTCGGATGCAACAGCACATATGCAGCAACCTCCCTGCTGTCCATGAGTCAGCAATCACATGCACACCCTTGCTGTCTTGCTGTTTTTCTTTTCCAGATTCAGCAATCATGCACCCATGCTTGCCGTGCTGTCTGTAACAGCACACATTGCTTCTTCCTTGATGTCTTTCCTTTCCAGATTCAGCAATCATGCACCCATGCTTGCCGTGCTATCTGTAACAGCACACATTGCTTCTTCTAATACTCCCCCTCAAGCTGGATCCAGTAGGTTGATGGATCCAAGCTTGGAGAGGAGTCTTTGAAACTGATGAGAAGCCAGAGGTTTGGTGAATATATCAGCCAGCTGATCGAAGCTTTTTACATAATGTGTCTGAATCACCTGCGACTGAACTTGTTCACGGACATAGTGACAGTCGACTTCAATATGCTTCGTCCTCTCGTGAAAGACGGGGTTTGATGCTATGTGCATGGCAGCCTAGTTGTCACAAAATAAGGTCATTGGTTGAGTTGTGAACACACCTAAGTCATATAAAAGTCCTTTTAGCCATATCAGCTCACACGCGATTGAGGCCATTGCACGATATTCAGCTTTGGCACTTGATCTTGCGATGACAGTTTGTTTCTTGCTCTTCCACGTGACCAGGTTTCCACCAACAAAGGTACAATAACCAGTGGTGGACTTGTGATGCGAAAATTACTTGACACTCAAATTAAACCCTCATTTGACAATTGTAGTAGAATGGATAAGTGAGGGATCGTTCTAGACCGGGGATTAGGAGGGCTTGCTAAAACCTTCTAAATTGACTTAAAAACATAAAAACTCAATATAAAACACTATTTAATGCTCGAAGAAAGCAAAACTAAAAATAAGAAAGATTAAGACTAAGACTTCAACGAAATAGGGGGGGATTGGATTTGGACGAATTTAAACTAAAATGGATACTTGGAAACAAAACAAATTGTAAATATGGATAGATTGCAAACAAGTGTTGTGAAATTAGATGGTTGGTGAATTAGCTAGAGGTTCTTTCTCCACACATGATATTTATGCATATGAATCAATTTCCAGTTATTCCTTCATTGAATTATGAACGACAATGCCCCAAATTAACCGTGACATCACTAGTTAACCCTCAGATTTTCCTTAAATTATTGGATTGGATGGCATCATTCGACAACCCAAAACATTCTCAAAAGTTCCCTACATGTCATCATAATAGAGATACAATCGAAGATCATTAAGAATAATGAAAACCATAAGCATTGACAAAGCACTTGCAACTATGACATCATGTTACTCATGCTAAGAATTAAACTTAACGCGATCGTGACAAGCGACCTTCACTACTTTCAAGTATAAGTTAGTAACGATTATGTGAAACCTTCTTAAACTTTAGCCACATATTCATGCATGCTAATTAAGTGTCAACCCTCAATCAACAAACACAAATAAGTTAATCATCAAATAGTTAAGCCAATTGCATTCACAAATCAAGAGTTCATAACCGGAATTCATCAATTCATATTACATAAATAATCATGGTATTGAAATCACCCCTAGCTAAAAAGGGTTTAGTTCCTCATAACTTTGAAATCAAAGAAACACCTAAACATTCCAACAACTTAAACGTGAATTGTATGAACGTTTAGGCCCTCTTATCTTCCATTCCTCATATTACAAAACAAAGAGAATTGAATTTAAACTTTGAAATCAAAGAAACGCGTAAACATTCCAACAACTCAAACGTGAATTGTATGAACGTTTAGGCCCTCTTATATTCCTCTTTATTGTGGCACAAGAACTAAGGGATGTTGTAGGTGTGTTGAATGGATTGGGGGATTATGGAAATGGAAGAAATGGAGGAAAAATGGAAGAAAAACTCACGGCTAGGGAGAAGATGGAAGTGTTTGTGGTGTGTTATGTATGAAATGAGATGATGAATGAATGAATGAATGCAAGGGTATTTATAGGAGTAGTGGAGGGAACATATAGGGAGAGAATGGATGGGAGAGCATGTGAATGATAGCTAGGAGAATGATTAAAGGGGTGTGAATGGTTGGAAATGCATGTGGGTGAATTGGTGGTGCAATGATGAAAGAATAAGTGCATGTGTGTGTGTGTTTTGTGTTGGAATGAATGTGGATGCATGATGAAAAGTTAATAAATAATGCATGTAGGGTTAGGAAATAAAATCATAACTTAAAGGGGGGATGATTAAAGGATGTGGCTAGGTTGGAAAGGTGTGGAAGATGGATGGAATTAGGGGGAATGCATGGCAATGATGGGGAGTTCTTTGGTGATGAATGCAATGATGAAGAGTGAATAAATAATGCATGTAGGGTTAGCTAGGTTGGCTTTGTTTGGGTGCATGTGAGTTAAAGAGGGAGAATGTGGTGAAATGATGAAGTAGGAAGGTGGAAATGCATGTGAATGCATGTGAGTGCATGTGTGTGTGAATGGGTGTTTCTTGATGGTTTTGGGGTTGTGATGCATGTGAATGCATGTGGCTAAGGCTTGTTGATTGGGCTAGAGGTTTTGCATGGCTCAAAGGATTGTTTGATTGGGCTAGGCCCTTTGTTTTATGTCCAAAGTGCATACAAGGCTTTCAAATTCGTCCAACACTTTGGCTCCAAAAATATGCTATCCATTCCAAGCCCAATTTTGCTCCAAAATGCTCCAAAATGCATCTTTTTGCTTCCTTAGCCATATGAACCTAAAAACACACGAAAATGGCTTAAACTACTAAAACAACTATGAATTAACAACATAGATGCACGAAAACAAGCTAAGTAAGTCGCCTAAATGTGCTCCTATCAAATTCCCCCACACTTAGTTTTTGCTAGTCCTCGAGCAAAACAAAATAATAACAAACAAACAAAACGACACTAAACAAGTAAAACACAACCTAAACCTTCCAACAACCGTCTTAGGGATTTCCAATACACATGACATGTTAAAAATCATCATTCCCACAGATTTTAGTCATCTTCACACTTAAGTACATTCTTAATCATAGTCACCACATACTATTTCACAATTAAGCATTTAAAACCATGTTTTGAATGTAGTAACATGCCTTAGAGAATTTGCTCAATTCCTTACAAGATATGCACTCGATTTTCACTCAGATTTTCTAACTACACACCCTAATCTAGTCATATGTGAGAAGATTGATGTAAACATGAAAACGAACACTCACACATATGTATCACAAAGAACGCAATTTCTGGAGTTAATAAGCATGTTTAGATATGATCTCATGAATGGAATGCTACTACTTAGACGCGAGAACCAGTGACACCATATGCTCATACCAAATTCAAACTCCACAATTGAAATGCACAACACTCAAGATAGAAGTCAAGGGTTGTAACGGGGCTTGGGATATTGGCTCACAAGGAAAGGTAGGGATAAACAAAAGTTCTTTAAACAATAGCAAGCAAAGTAATGAAATTAAGGCTTAGAATTCACTTGGCATGCAGAAATCAACTTTTAGACATAAGGGGGAGATTCAACAACTCTTAGGGCCTAATTTATTGTTTTGGGCCCTTACTTCAACCAACAATACTTTTCAACTCTTTTTTTTTTTTTTTTTTTTTTTTTTCTTTCTTTCTTTTTGGCCGTGCCTATGGCACATCAACTCACATAAACACTCTTTCCCCCACACTTATTTTCTGCAATACCTTAATCAAAAGGAATTCATTGCTTACTATGCTTCAAGAACAAGGGTAAGGACGGTCATATTCTAGGTTAGGTGAGGATAAAGTGGGTTAACAAAGAACATAGGCTAACATGGCTCAACGGGGGTAAAACTTACAACATATACGAAATATGGGAAGTGAGGCTATTTGGCTATGGTGGCAACTACACAACTTCATCTTGATATATGTTATGCAAATCAATAACATGCTTTGAATGAAATGGGCATGAGTTCTAGCATTTGGAACTATATGATGAAACGCCTTCTAAGTAGTAACCAAACAAAGAATAATGAGATCATGCAACAACTTTGGAAAACAAGAAATCACAGATTATACTCTCCAAAGAACGTTATAGGCTCAAGTCTCTCAGGGTTGTAGTGTTTGTTTGAGTTCCTTCCTTCAAGCATGTTACATAACTAATTTTTTTCTTTTATGATTGCATGTGAAGTCATACATTATAACCATAACCAAGCATATACCAAGAGTAAATCAAACTTTTCTCCATGTTTATAACTCTTTTTAACAGTCATGCAATTAGAAACCAAATCCTTATCATTGTGTTGGAAGGTGACCAACAACACAAAAATGACTCAAAACACTCTTTATAGGCTTTTCAAATCATGTTTTTCAAATTTTTATGTGATTTTCGAATTTTTAAGTCAAAACACACCAAACACACTTAAAAACAGCAAGAAACAACATTTGAAGTTATGGTGGATAAAACCCTACGAATTTGCATCAAAACACTTTAGAAACTCCCCCACACTTAAATCAAACATTGTCCTCAATGTTAAAAACCACACTAAACACAAGCAAACATATAAACAACAATTAAACATACTAAACATGGCAGAATGTATCTAACAAAGAGAAGAGTTTAGAGATGCAAATCTGGTTATGGAGTGTTCGTTCCATCTTCTCCTTGGTGATTGCAGTGAGGCTTGGATCTTTGTGATTCCACAGGCTTACTCTTGAACTGCGCTGTTCCCATCGTTGATTTTCCTTTGTGCTACTCTTGAACTGGGCAGCAGGCTTCCTTTGGTCTCCCCCGAAGGTCTGAGCTTCCTCCTCTTATCTGTTTCTTTGTTCAATCTCTCCAATTCGTATTGAAGAGGGTTAGAGGATAGCTCAGCAAAGCTAGGTAAGCAACCAGGGAATAGAGTCCAGATAGACTCCAAGTGCCGGCTGATTGCTTCTTTCACTTTGCCATGCAAGTAATATCAAGGACAAAGGAAAATACAGGGAAAGAGCATGATATGAGATACCTTTGCTTTTGAAGAAGCGGTGAATGAATCAGCACATGTATTTATGGTGCTGTTTCCTCCTGGGTCATCTGTACTCCAGGCATCTGGTATCATCTTTGGGGAAGAAGAAAGAATTGAGTATTTCGAAAGGCTTTGCTGGGAGTGCGCCCTCAGAGGTGAGAAAGAGTTGGGCATTTTCTTCAGTTCTGTCTTGCCAAAAAAAAATGAAGGTCGACATATATAGGGAATTCAATAGCAAGTGGTGATACTGTTCTTTTACCGTTGTCGACAAACATTTTAATCCCGCAAATCCGGCTTTTTGGAATAGTGATGACTCTTCGATCTTTGAAGACGCCTCTTCGATAAAGCTGTACGCGTTTTCTGAAAAGCAGATAAAGCGTCGCCGAACTTTGCGCTTGTCGGCTAAAGACGTGTAGTTGCGATGATGGCCTTCACGTGTTGAACGCGTTTTCTGAAAAGCCGAGGCTTTTTGAATCGGTGGACGCGTTGCCTTGGCTTTTTATAGAGCTATCGATCACCGCCAACTTACACACTCTGAAGATTTTCCATTCTTGAAACTCGTCTCCGGCCCTTTGAAAATCTACTCCGTCCACCCCTTCTCTTTTAACTTCGTGAACAATGGCTAGCTCATCCAACCCATCGAACCTTTGCTTAGATTTGAGTCTAAGCAGTGATCCGGTCGCGTCTCGTCAGGGTAAGGTATGGTGCCCGTCTTTCTTATCTTCCCATGGCCCCCTTACAGATGAGGACTCTGTGATGACGGATCCCACAACGGCTACGATAGTGGCTCGGAACCTCCTCACTCCCAAAGACAGTCAGTTGCTTTCAGGACGGTCCGATGAGTTGGCCGTTCAAGAATCCCTGGCTCTGAGTGTTCAGTGTGCTGGCTCTGTGTCCAACATGGGCCAACGCCTTCTTGCTCGCTCCCGTCAGGTTGAATCCTTGATGGCGGAGGTGGAGAGTCTTAAGCAGGAGATCAAAGAACTTAAGTACGAGAACCGAAGTTTGCACGTGCTTGCCAACAATTATTCGACAGGCATGAAGAGGAAGCTTGATGAGCTTGATGACCGTCAACGGTTTGCAGCTTTCTTCCAGAGGCACCTCTTTCCTGGGTCATCCAGCGTTCCACCAAGGTTTGGGGCCTTGAATGATCTATCCTCGGTGCCTCCCGCTCCTATGCCTCCTGCTCCGATGCCTCCTGCTCCTATGCCTCCTGCTCCGATGCCTCCTGCTCCGAGACCTCTTGCTCCGAGAGTGTTGCCACGTAGTGGGGCCTCACGTACACAACCTTTGTAAAGGCTCCATCTTTCTGCCATGTTTAGATACAATTGTAATTTATCGAAAAAATCAATGAACAAGCAAAAGTTTTATTTACTGTATTGGGTTGCCTCCCAAGTAGCGCTTGCTTTAATGTCGTACAGCCGGACGATGCTCCCTTGAAGGTTTATGGAACCCCACGGCATGGAGGGGTGCAAATACAATCTATCTGACGAACCACTTCATGCTTTGGGTCCTTGAATGGAGTGGGATAATGATCCTTTCTTATTGTCGTGTTTTGCTTTTCTACATCAACACGAATTCTCCCACGACGTTGAATTCGATTAGGTACCTGCACCACACGAGGTAACAACCTATTAGTTGAAATGGGAATCGAATTTGGAATAGGTGGCTTACCTTTGTACGGCAAAGAAGTGGTAGCACAATGGACGGATGCACAAGGGTTGTTCATGGCCAATTGTGGTGCTTTCAAGGTTGGAGCCGTGCATTCCTTGTGCTCTACTCCAAGTTCCTTCTCGGTGGTAGTTCGAGAAACATCCTTCTTGATCTTTGTTGAATACTCCGTCCCTATGTGTTCAATTACATTAATGGCACAACAAGAACGAACATCATTAGTATTCTCAATCGATTCAGGAATCTTAAAGTTAATCATATCACCACCAAAGGCCATAGTGACTGCTCCCTTGGCCACATCAATCTTGGTTTGAGCTGTTTTCATGAAAGGTCGTCCAAGTAAGAGTGGTGATGATGGAGAGTGTGCCGAATCTTCCATGTCTAGGACGTAGAAATCAGCCGGAAAAATTAAATGGTTCATCTGCACAAGCACATTTTCCAAAACTCCTTTTGGATACGCGTTAGAACGATCGGCCAATTGTATAATTACACCATCTTGTTTTAATTCACCCAAATTCATAGATGCATAAATAGAATAAGGCATGACATTTATGGATGCACCTAAATCAAGCATGGCATGTTCAAAACGATTATGTCCAATTACACAAGGAATCGTGAAACTACCAGGGTCTTTGCACTTGGTAGGCAGTTTACGTTGCAAAATAGCGGACACATTCTCACTTACCTTTACTACCTCTTTGTTTGCCCTTCTTCTCTTTGTATTGCATAGGTCCTTGAGGAATTTAGCATACTTTGGAACCTGTTTGATTGCATCGAGAAGCGGTATGTTCACTTGCACCTTCCTGAACGTTTCAAGAATGTCCTTCTCGCTTTCTTCCTTTTTTTCTTGCATGAACCTGCGAGGAAAAGGTACATTGGGCAGATTAGGACGTGAAGTGCATGAATTTGAATTTAAATTACCTGATTTGGCCGAGTTAGGGTGATTGGGGGCCTGCGGCATTGGGTTTTTCACTCTTTCCGTGGGTGAGCTAGACACTTCCTCAGGTTGTGTCGTCTCTTCATCTACTTTCTGGGTAGATTTGGGATTGTTTGACTCGGTCCCAACTTCTTTTCCACCCCTTATGGTGATGGCCTTGGCGGATTCGAATCCTCCCTTTGGATTGACTGTGGTTGAGCTATGAAGCTTTCCTTGCTCTCTAATCTGTCCAAGGAACTCAGAAATCTGCCCTATTTGTTTCTTCATATCCATCATCTCCTTCTCGTTATTTTCTATCCGGTTGTTTTGATTTTGCAACCCCTGCGAAATAGAGGTTAGTAATTGCATAGCTTGATTACTTTCCAAGGACGTACCTGAATGAGATGATGCCGAAGGTTGTTGGGATTGTTGGGGTGCATACGGCTTGGAATAAAAACCAGGGGGGTTTGGCCTAAATCCTCCTTGTTGGGCAGCTTGTTATGGTTCCCTCCATTTGAAGTTTGGATGGTCCCTCCATCCGGCATTGTAAGTGTTCGAGTATGGGTTGTTTTGATTTTGTCCTTGGAAACCAATTGCATTGGCAGATTCCCACCCACCATTCTCGATTAGTTGAGGGCACTTGTCGGATGGATGCCCTTGAATTGAGCACACGCCACAAACTTCATGTTCTTGTGCTTTTGGACCAATCACAACCTGAGAAATAAGAGAAGTAAGATTAGCAAGTTGTGATTGAATTTCAGAAATAGCACTAACCTCATTTACACTTTGTTGCCGTGGGGCTTCCCTTTGGCCCACTCCTTCATATTGTTGAGCGTTGAGCGCTCGGTTGGCTATGAGAATCTTGGCATCCCTTGGTGTTTTGTCCACCAATGCTCCTCCCGCTGATGCATCAAGCATTTGACGTTCGATAGGAAGGAGGCCCTCATAGAAATATTGAAGGAGAAGTTCCTCCTTCATTTGATGTTGAGGACATGAAGCTACAAGGCCCTTGAAACGCTCATAATAAGCCGGGAATGTATCACCATGATTCTGTAGAATACCACTAATTTTCTTCCGTAGGAGAATCACTCTCGAAGTAGGGAAGAATTTCTCCAAGAAAGCACGCTTCATACTCTCCCACGAAGTCACAGTTCCCGGGGCTAGTTCGTAGAGCCAATCTTTGGCCTTGTCCATAAGTGAAAATGGAAAGGCCTTCATCATCATTATACTCCCATCCACAGTGACGGGGGTCATGCTCGAACAAACCACCTCGAACTCCTTCAAGTGTTTGTTGGGGTCTTCCATAGACAAGCCATGGAACTTCGGAATATGGTGTAACAAACTGAATTTGAGTTCAAACACCTCAGTCTTCCCTTCTGCAGCCGTGGGGTATTGGATACAAAGAGGCAATGCATTATCCAAACCCGAGGCCGAAAGCTCCTTGATGGTTCTATTATCTGCTGCCATGGTTTGTTCTTCTTCAAAAATCTGATCCGTGGGCTTTTCTTCTACACCTACTTCGTCTTCTTCAAGCCCAGGTTGTGGTGGAGGTTGTGGTGGCTCTTGTTGACTCCTCGTTCTCCTCAAAGTGCGTTCAAAATCACCGTCAAAGTCGGAGATGTTCTCTATAATAGGCCGAGAACTACGAGTCATACACAGTACCTGAAAAACAAGAAAACAAACAAACTAAGAATCTGAAATAAGAATGCACGAAAAACAAAAAAAAATAAATAAATAAATAAATAAATAAAAATAAAGACAAGGGACTAGCAAAGTTGCTAATCCCCGGCAACGGCGCCAAAATTTGATGCGAAAATTACTTGACACTCAAATTAAACCCTCATTTGACAATTGTAGTAGAATGGATAAGTGAGGGATCGTTCTAGACCGGGGATTAGGAGGGCTTGCTAAAACCTTCTAAATTGACTTAAAAACATAAAAACTCAATATAAAACACTATTTAATGCTCGAAGAAAGCAAAACTAAAAATAAGAAAGATTAAGACTAAGACTTCAACGAAATAGGGGGGATTGGATTTGGACGAATTTAAACTAAAATGGATACTTGGAAACAAAACAAATTGTAAATATGGATAGATTGCAAACAAGTGTTGTGAAATTAGATGGTTGGTGAATTAGCTAGAGGTTCTTTCTCCACACATGATATTTATGCATATGAATCAATTTCCAGTTATTCCTTCATTGAATTATGAACGACAATGCCCCAAATTAACCGTGACATCACTAGTTAACCCTCAGATTTTCCTTAAATTATTGGATTGGATGGCATCATTCGACAACCCAAAACATTCTCAAAAGTTCCCTACATGTCATCATAATAGAGATACAATCGAAGATCATTAAGAATAATGAAAACCATAAGCATTGACAAAGCACTTGCAACTATGACATCATGTTACTCATGCTAAGAATTAAACTTAACGCGATCGTGACAAGCGACCTTCACTACTTTCAAGTATAAGTTAGTAACGATTATGTGAAACCTTCTTAAACTTTAGCCACATATTCATGCATGCTAATTAAGTGTCGACCCTCAATCAACAAACACAAATAAGTTAATCATCAAATAGTTAAGCCAATTGCATTCACGAATCAAGAGTTCATAACCGGAATTCATCAATTCATATTACATAAATAATCATGGTATTGAAATCACCCCTAGCTAAAAAGGGTTTAGTTCCTCATAACTTTGAAATCAAAGAAACACCTAAACATTCCAACAACTCAAACGTGAATTGTATGAACGTTTAGGCCCTCTTATCTTCCATTCCTCATATTACAAAACAAAGAGAATTGAATTTAAACTTTGAAATCAAAGAAACGCGTAAACATTCCAACAACTCAAACGTGAATTGTATGAACGTTTAGGCCCTCTTATCTTCCTCTTTATTGTGGCACAAGAACTAAGGGATGTTGTAGGTGTGTTGAATGGATTGGGGGATTATGGAAATGGAAGAAATGGAGGAAAAATGGAAGAAAAACTCACGGCTAGGGAGAAGATGGAAGTGTTTGTGGTGTGTTGTGTATGAAATGAGATGATGAATGAATGAATGAATGCAAGGGTATTTATAGGAGTAGTGGAGGGAACATATAGGGAGAGAATGGATGGGAGAGCATGTGAATGATAGCTAGGAGAATGATTAAAGGGGTGTGAATGGTTGGAAATGCATGTGGGTGAATTGGTGGTGCAATGATGAAAGAATAAGTGCATGTGTGTGTGTGTTTTGTGTTGGAATGAATGTGGATGCATGATGAAAAGTTAATAAATAATGCATGTAGGGTTAGGAAATAAAATCATAACTTAAAGGGGGGATGATTAAAGGATGTGGCTAGGTTGGAAAGGTGTGGAAGATGGATGGAATTAGGGGGAATGCATGGCAATGATGGGGAGTTCTTTGGTGATGAATGCAATGATGAAGAGTGAATAAATAATGCATGTAGGGTTAGCTAGGTTGGCTTTGTTTGGGTGCATGTGAGTTAAAGAGGGAGAATGTGGTGAAATGATGAAGTAGGAAGGTGGAAATGCATGTGAATGCATGTGAGTGCATGTGTGTGTGAATGGGTGTTTCTTGATGGTTTTGGGGTTGTGATGCATGTGAATGCATGTGGCTAAGGCTTGTTGATTGGGCTAGAGGTTTTGCATGGCTCAAAGGATTGTTTGATTGGGCTAGGCCCTTTGTTTTATGTCCAAAGTGCATACAAGGCTTTCAAATTCGTCCAACACTTTGGCTCCAAAAATATGCTATCCATTCCAAGCCCAATTTTGCTCCAAAATGCTCCAAAATGCATCTTTTTGCTTCCTTAGCCATATGAACCTAAAAACACACGAAAATGGCTTAAACTACTAAAACAACTATGAATTAACAACATAGATGCACGAAAACAAGATAAGTAAGTCGCCTAAATATGCTCCTATCAACTTGCGATCGATTGTGTTTCCTGCCCAATCAGCATCACAGTACCCCATGATTTGAGTGTTGTCATTCTTTGCCATGAGGATGCCACGACCAACAGACCCTTTTAAGTAACGTAAGATTCTTTTAACAAGGTTCAAATGCTCGATGGTGGGAGAGTGCATGAACTGACTGGCAATACTTACTGAATGTGAGATCTCTGGTCTGGTGATCGTTAGGTAGATCAACTTGCCGACAAGCCTCTGATATAAGCTGATATCCGAGAGTGGCGTGCTTCCCAAGTCAAGCTTGAGCTTGCTATCAAGAGGGGTAAGTGCAGGCTTGGCATCACTCATATTGGCATCTTTAAGTAGGTCCATGACGTACTTTCGTTGATTAAGAAATAGTCCCTTGTAAGAAGATGCCATTTCGATTCCAAGAAAATACTTCAACACCCCAAGATCTTTAACCGCAAATTGTTGTTGAAGTGACTGTTTGAGTGTGGTGATTTCAGCAGCATTATTACCTGTAATTATTAAGTCATCCACATATATCAACATAACTAATTTTCTTGCAGCTCTTGTGCGAAAAAATAATGATGAATCTGCATTACTCCTTTTGAAACCAATGCTATGAAGAACGGTACTTAGTCTTGCATACCAAGCACGTGGTGATTGCTTCAGTCTATAAATTGACTTATGTAACTTACACACCAAATTAGGCTCTTGGCTTTGAGGGTGTCCTGGTGGCAATCTCATATAGACTTCTTCTTCAAGATCACCATGTAGAAAGGCGTTCTTCACGTCCATTTGATACATAGACCAACCTTTATTGACGGCAACAGACAATAGAACCCTTACTGAGTTCATTTTTGTAACAGGAGCAAATGTTTTCTTGTAATCCACCTCAAATGTTTGAGTGAATCCTCGAGCCACTAGCCTGGCTTTATGCCTCTCAATCGAACCATCAGAATTAAACTTGATCTTATAGATCCACTTACAGCCCACTGCCTTTTTTCCTTGTGGAAGTTTGGTGATGCTCCAGGTTTTGTGTTGGTCTAGTGCTTTGAATTCATCTCTCATTGCTTCTTTCCACACAACTTGATTATTAGCCTCATAAAAGTTTTGAGGCTCACTGTGACTTGAAATGTTGTTAAGAAAAGCAGCATGAGATGGAGTTACCTTTTGATACGACACGTAATTTGAAATTGGATGCCTCGGTTTATATGTGACAAAATCTTGAAACCTTGTGGGAGGTTGTCTATCACGCTGAGAATTGCGTCGAGGTACTAGGAGGTTTATCTCATCCTCATTCAAATTGTCATCCACACCTTGAGGATTTTCTATGTTGCCGTTGTCATCATCATGTATCAAGTCATCATCATGCACAGAATTATCAGGATGAGTACCTTCATTATTGACTTCAATGGGAGGTCTAGAAGTACAGATTCTTGGTAGAGGAATTAGGTCTAAGATGCACTCCCCCTGACTTGTGGCTTCATGTGATTTGCTGAAAAAAGGGTTAGCTTCATGGAATCGTACATCTTTAGATACTATTATTTTTCTTAGTTGAGGATCATAGCACTTATATCCTTTTTGTGTTGATGAATAACTAAGAAAAATACATTTGAGAGCTCTAGGGTCCAACTTATCTCAATGGTGTGACTGTATATGAACAAAACAGACACAGCCAAAGACTCTAAGATGTGAAAGGTCGATTTTTCTTCCTTTCATGACTTCAAGTGGAGATTTAAACCCCAAGACTCGGCTAGGAAGTCTATTGATGATGTACACAGCCGCCATGACTCTTTGTGACCAAAATCTCTTTGGTACGTTCATTTGTAACATTAATGCTCTCGTTTTTTCCAGAATGTCACGATTTTTCCTTTCAGCTACACCATTTTGTTGAGGTGTGCCGACACAACTTGTTTGATGCATGATACCATGCTTGCTCAAATATAATGACATGATATGGGACATATATTCGGTGCCATTGTCAGATCTTAAGGTTTGAATTTGAGAGGGAAAATGGTTCTTAACAAGATTGTGAAAATCCTTAAAAACTTCAATCACTTCACTCTTAGACTTTAAAAGGTACAACCATGTGGCTCTAGAGAAATCATCGACAAAAGTTACATAATACTTATAACCATCAAAAGATTCAAACGTTGGTCCCCATACATCTGAGTGAACTAGTTCGAAAACTTTACTAGTCCTAGATAAGGATGAGGTAAAAGACAATCTGGTGGCTTTAGACAAATGACATGTTTTACACGAAATTAAATCATTCCCTAAGTTTGGAAACTGATGCGAGTTTTATGCGCACAAATTAAACCCTCTTTTTGACAATTGTAGTATAAGTATAAGTAGGGATCGTTCTGGACGGGGGATTAGGAGGGATTGTTAATCACTTGGATTTTTGACTCAAAAACGTAAAAACAATATAAAACACTAAACTAGACTCAAAGAATGTGAAACTAAACGTTAAAATATTAAGACAAACCAAAAGACTCAAAATTCTTTAAAAACATAAACTAAATTGATTTCTAACTAATTTGACAATAAAGTAAAGGGGGGATTGTGTTTGGACGATATTAAACTAAAAATGGAAACTTGGAAATAAAACAAATTGTAAATATGGATTTTACAGAAATGAATGGATGATGGAATAGCCAAGGGGTTCATCTCCACACATGTTATACTTGCATACAAAATTGATTCTCAGTTGGTCTTTCGATAAATTATGAAACTCGACACTCCAAGTTAATTAGGTCCGCTTAAATTAACCTTCAAATTTCCCTAGAATCATTGAATTGGATGAATATGCATCGCAAACAAATTATTCCTAACAAGTTCTCTATATGAACAGCATGATAAAGATACAAGTTAGAATCATTACGTTCTTTGGAAATTATAAGCATCGACAAGGCATTTGTAACTATGAAAAGCATGATACTCGTGCCAAGAATTCATTTAACGCGATTGTTTATAAGCAACCTCCACTACTTGTGAATATAAGTTCATAACGATTAGGTGAAATTCACTTATATTCTAGCGTCATATTTATGCATGAAAATTAAGCGCGCATTCTTAATAAACATTCATAAATAAGTTATCAATCAAACGGTTAAATAAATTGAATCCAACATTCATGAAATCCCAACCAAAAGTAATCAATTCATATTGCAAGTATAAACATAGTTTCGAATCACCCCCTAGCTAACTAGGGGGATTTAGCCTCTCATGTTCACAAAAAGAGAATTACAAATGAATTTAAACATAAAGCACAAAGGATTGATTACACCTAGAACGCCCAACGAATCCACGTGAATTGGTGCGCGTCGAAGCTCCTCTTTCCTCTTCTCCTTCTGCGGCAGATTGATTAAATGGATGATTTGGATGTTATTTTGGGTTGGGGATGGATTTAGGGAGGATTAGTGGTGCACAAGGTGGTGGAATGATGGAGGAAAGGTTGTATGGTGGCTGGAATTTATGAAAATATGTGTAAGATCCTCGGTTGAGGGAGGCTACGGTTGTTATCAAAAAGATGGGAGAATTGTGCACACCTATTGTGGATGGAATGTGGAAGTAAAAAATGGAATGGGAAGCTACGGATGATGGGGATTTAGTGGCAAAAGCAATAGGATAGAATATGGGATAATGGGAAGTGGACGGCAATATATGGATAATGGGAAATTAGTGGACTAGTGCGGATGGTGGAAGGGGAAAAGGTAATGCACGGATGATGGAATATGAATGGGATAATGGGAAGTTAGTGCTTGGTTTTGGGTGGAATGGTGGGATATGGTGGCTTAATAATTTATGAATGAAAGATGGTAATGGCATGGAATTAGCATAAATAATGGGAAGTGAATGATGGATGGAATTGTTTAGGCTTATGGAATGCACGGTTTAGGGTGTAAATGGGATAGTGGATGATTAGGGTGATAATTCAATGGAAGGCCACGGATGGAATGAATATGGGATATATGGTGGCTGAAAAAAAATATGAATTAAAGTGCATCAATTTTAATTAGGGTGCGGCTTCAACTTATTCATTCCTCTTTCGCTCCAAAAAGCTCCACTTTGCATCTTCTTGCACACTTTGGCCTTATAATCTGAAAATACACAAAAGTGGCCTTAAACACTGAAATAGATAAGTAAACACAACATAAATGCACGAGAACAAGCTAATTAAGTCGCATGAATATGCTCCTATCAAATTCCCCCACACTTAACTTTTGCTAGTCCTCGAGCAAAACAAAACAACTACAGTAAACAAAACGCAACAAAACATACAAAACATAACCTAAACCTTCCAACGTTTGCCTCAGGGATTTCCAATGAAACATGACATGTCTAAGATTATTACACACATAGCTTTTAGTCTTCTTTCCCCTCAAGCACATACTTACTCATAGTCACCATTCACTAGTTCGCATTTAATCAATTAAAACATATTTTGAATGTAGTAACATGCCTTAGAGAATTCCCTCAATTCCTCACTAGTTATGCACTCAATTTCCACTCAGATTTTCTGACTACACACCCTACACTAGTTATATGTGAGCAGATTGATGTAACATGAAAGACTAGTACTCACATATGTTATAACAAAGAAAGCAATTTCTAGAGTAATTAAACGTGTTTGGATATGATCTCATGAATGGAATGCTACTACTTAGATGCGAGAACCAGTGACACCATATGCTCATACCAAATTCAAACTCCACAATTGAAATGCACAACACTCAAGATAGAAGTCAAGGGTTGTAACGGGGCTTGGGGTTTTGGCTAACAAGGGAAGGTAAGGATAAACAAACGTTCTTTAAGCAATAATAAGTAAAGTAATGAAATTAAGACCTAGAATTCCCTTAGAATGCAGAAATCAACTTTTAAACAAATAGGGGAGATTCAAACAACTCTTAGGGCCTAATTCATTGTTTTGGGCCCTTACTTCAACAACCAATACTTTAGAACTCTTTTTCACTTCTTTTCAACTCTTTTTCATTTTTTTTTTTCCCCGTGCCTATGGCACAAAAACTCACATCCATAATCCTTCCCCCACACTTATTTTCTGCAACACATTAATCAAAAGGAATTCATTGCTTACTATGCTTCAAGAACAAGGGTACGGAAGGTCCTAATCTAGGCTAGGTAAGGATAATGTGGGTTAACAAAGAACATGGGCTAACATGGCTCAATGGGGTTAAACGTAAACACAAAATGAGTTAAGGACACATGGCTATTTGGCTTTTGGTGGTGGTCACTACACAACTTCATCTTGAATACGTGTTATGCAAATCAATGACATGCTTTGAATGAAATGGGCATGAGTTCTAGCATTTGGAACTAAGTGATGAAACGCCTTCTAAGTAGTAACCAAGCAATGAATAATGAGATCATACAACGACTTAGAAAACAATGATGCATAGATTATAACTCTCCAAATAACGTTTTAGGCTCAAGTCTCATAGGGATGTAGCATTTGTTTAAGTTCCTTCCTTCAAGCATGTTACAAAAACTAATTTTTTTTCTTTGTGATTACATGTGAATTCGTGAACTATAACTACAACCAAGCATAAACCAAAGAGTATATCAAACGTCCATCCATGTTTGTAACTTTCTTTAACCATCATGCAATTAAAAACCAAATCCTCATCATTGTGTTGGAAGGTACCCTACGACACAAACACACAAAAACAACTTTAAAACAACTCTTTTTTTTTTTTGGGTTTTTCAAAACAATTTTTTAAATTTTTATGGGATTTTCGAATTTTTAAGTCAAAACATACTAAAACAGTTTAAAAACATTTTAAAACAGCAAGGAACAACACTTGAAGTTATGGGTGATAAAATCCAACAAATTTGCATCAACATACTTAGTTCCCCCCCCCCCCCACACTTAAATCAAACATTGTCCTCAATGTTTTAAGCTTAAAACACACCAAACAAAAGAAAACATATAAAACAGCAACTAAACATACTAAACATGGCAGAATGTATCTAACAAAGAGAAGAGTTTTAGAGATGCAAATCTGGTTATGGAGTGTAAATTCCATCTTCTCCTTGGTGATTGCAGTGAGGCTCCATCTTGAGTGATTCCACAGGCTTACTTTTGAAATGCGTTGCTCCCATCGTTGATTTTCCTTTGTGCTACTCTTGAACTGGGTAGCAGGCTTCCTTTGGTCTCCCCCGAGGGTCTGAGCTTCCTCCTTTTATCTGTTTCTTTGTTCAATCTCTCCAATTCGTATTGAAGAGGGTTAGAGGATAGCTCAGCAAAGCTAGGTAAGCAACCAGGGAATAGAGTCCAGATAGACTCCAAGTGCCGGCTGATTGCTTCTTTCACTTTGCCATGCAAGTAATATCAAGGACAAAGGAAAAGACAGGGAAAGAGCATGATATGATATACCTTTGCTTTTGCCCTTGATGATATGAGATACCTTTGCTTTTGAAGAAGCGGTGAATGAATCAGCACATGTATTTGTGGTGCTGTTTCCTCCTGGGTCATCTGTACTCCAGGCATCTGGTATCATCTTTGGGGAAGAAGAAAGAATGGAGTATTTCGAAAGGCTTTGCTGGGAATGCGCCCTCAGAGGTGAAAAAGAGTTGGGCATTTTCTTCAGTTCTGCTTTGCCAAAAAAATGAAGGTCGACATATATAGGGAATTCAATAACAAGTGGTGGTACTGTTCTTTTACCGTTGTCAACAAACGTTTTGATCCCGCAAATCCGGCTTTTTGAAATAGTGACGACTCTTCGATCTTTGAATTTGCCTCTTCGATTTCTGAGCAGTCGCCCCTTCGATTTCTGAACGATGCCCTTCGCTTTCTGAACGACACGTAGCAGCGCGGATGCGGCTCTGTCTGAGATCTTTTGACAAGTGGCACGCGTTTTCTGCAAAGCCGGGAGTTTTCGACAAATATGCACACGCTTTCTGGAAAGCCGGGAGCTTTCGGCTTTGTCTCCCACATTTGTCAGCTAAAGTGTGCAGCTGATTTCTCACCTTCCACGCGTCTTCTGAAAAGCTGGGATTGCGTCTGACGAGAAGAGTGGTGTCTCTTCATTCTGAATTGGTGAACGCCTCTCCTTTAATAGAGGTGATTGATCACCTTCTAGCATGCACACTTGAAAATTGCCCAGAAATCGTCTCCGGCCCGTTTGAAAATCTACTCCGTCCACCCCTTCTCTTTTAACTTTGTGAACAATGGCTAGCTCATCCAACCCATCGAACCTTTGCTTAGATTTGAGTCTAAGCAGTGATCCGGTCGCGTCTCGTCAGGGTAAGGTATAGTGCCCGTCTTTCTTATCTTCCCATGGCCCTCTTACAGATGAGGACTCTGTGATGACGAATCCCACAACGGCTACGATAGTGGCTCGGAACCTCCTCACTCCCAAAGACAGTCAGCTGCTTTCTGGACGGTCCGATGAGTTGGCCGTTCAAGAGTCCTTGGCTCTTAGCGTTCAGTGCGCTGGCTCTGTGTCCAACATGGGCCAACGCCTTCTTGCTCGCTCCCGTCAGGTTGAATCCTTGATGGCGGAGGTGGAGAGTCTTAAGCAGGAGATCAAACAGCTTAAGTACGAGAACCGAAGTTTGCACGTGCTTGCCAACAATTATTCGTCAGGCATGAAGAGAAAGCTTGATGAGCTTGATGACCGTCAAAAGCTTGCGGCTTTCTTCCAGAGGCACCTCTTTCCTGGGTCATCCAGCGTTCCACCAAGGTTTGAGGCCTTGAATGATCTATCTTTGGTACCTCCCGCTCCTATGCCTTCCGCTCCGATGCCTCTTGCTCCAATGCCTTCTGCTCCGAGACCTCCTGTTCCGATGCCTCCTGCTCCGAGAGTGTTGCCACGTAGTGAGGCCTCACGTACACAACCTTTGTAAAGGCTCCATCTCTCTGCCATGTTTTTTTTTTTTTTTTTTTTTTTTTTTTTTTTTTTTTCCATCACTCGGAAATCAATAAACAAGCTTTATTCACTGTATTGGGTTGCCTCCCAAGTAGCGCTTTCTTTTACGTCTTGCAGCCGGACGAAGAACCCAATCACTCCAGGATATGTTCACGAATCGGATGAGAACTCCGAGTCATGAACTAGTACCTAAAAACAAGAAACAAAACAAATTTAAGAATCTAGAAAAATAAAAACAAACGAAAATAAAACAATCCAAGGGATTAGCAAAGTTGCTAATCCCCGGCAACGGCGCCAAAATTTGATGCGAGTTTTATGCGCACAAATTAAACCCTCTTTTTGACAATTGTAGTATAAGTATAAGTAGGGATCGTTCTGGACGGGAGATTAGGAGGGATTGTTAATCACTTGGATTTTTGACTCAAAAACGTAAAAACAATATAAAACACTAAACTAGACTCAAAGAATGTGAAACTAAACGTTAAAATATTAAGACAAACCAAAAGACTCAAAATTCTTTAAAAACACAAACTAAATTGATTTCTAACTAATTTGACAATAAAGTAAAGGGGGGATTGTGTTTGGACGATATTAAACTAAAAATGGAAACTTGGAAATAAAACAAATTGTAAATATGGATTTTACAGAAATGAATGGATGATGGAATAGCCAAGGGGTTCATCTCCACACATGTTATACTTGCATACAAAATTGATTCTCAGTTGGTCTTTCGATAAATTATGAAACTCGACACTCCAAGTTAATTAGGTCCGCTTAAATTAACCTTCAAATTTCCCTAGAATCATTGAATTGGATGAATATGCATCGCAAACAAATTATTCCTAACAAGTTCTCTATATGAACAGCATGATAAAGATACAAGTTAGAATCATTACGTTCTTTGGAAATTATAAGCATCGACAAGGCATTTGTAACTATGAAAAGCATGATACTCGTGCCAAGAATTCATTTAACGCGATTGTTTATAAGCAACCTCCACTACTTGTGAATATAAGTTCATAACGATTAGGTGAAATTCACTTATATTCTAGCGTCATATTTATGCATGAAAATTAAGCGCGCATTCTTAATAAACATTCATAAATAAGTTATCAATCAAACGGTTAAATAAATTGAATCCAACATTCATGAAATCCCAACCAAAAGTAATCAATTCATATTGCAAGTATAAACATAGTTTCGAATCACCCCCTAGCTAACTAGGGGGATTTAGCCTCTCATGTTCACAAAAAGAGAATTACAAATGAATTTAAACATAAAGCACAAAGGATTGATTACACCTAGAACGCCCAACGAATCCACGTGAATTGGTGCGCGTCGAAGCTCCTCTTTCCTCTTCTCCTTCTGCGGCAGATTGATTAAATGGATGATTTGGATGTTATTTTGGGTTGGGGATGGATTTAGGGAGGATTAGTGGTGCACAAGGTGGTGGAATGATGGAGGAAAGGTTGTATGGTGGCTGGAATTTATGAAAATATGTGTAAGATCCTCGGTTGAGGGAGGCTACAGTTGTTATCAAAAAGATGGGAGAATTGTGCACACCTATTGTGGATGGAATGTGGAAGTAAAAAATGGAATGGGAAGCTACGGATGATGGGGATTTAGTGGCAAAAGCAATAGGATAGAATATGGGATAATGGGAAGTGGACGGCAATATATGGATAATGGGAAATTAGTGGACTAGTGCGGATGGTGGAAGGGGAAAAGGTAATGCACGGATGATGGAATATGAATGGGATAATGGGAAGTTAGTGCTTGGTTTTGGGTGGAATGGTGGGATATGGTGGCTTAATAATTTATGAATGAAAGATGGTAATGGCATGGAATTAGCATAAATAATGGGAAGTGAATGATGGATGGAATTGTTTAGGCTTATGCAATGCACGGTTTAGGGTGTAAATGGGATAGTGGATGATTAGGGTGATAATTCAATGGAAGGCCACGGATGGAATGAATATGGGATATATGGTGGCTGAAAAAAAATATGAATTAAAGTGCATCAATTTTAATTAGGGTGCGGCTTCAACTTATTCATTCCTCTTTCGCTCCAAAAAGCTCCACTTTGCATCTTCTTGCACACTTTGGCCTTATAATCTGAAAATACACAAAAGTGGCCTTAAACACTGAAATAGATAAGTAAACACAACATAAATGCACGAGAACAAGCTAATTAAGTCGCATGAATATGCTCCTATCAGAAACAAGGAAGACAAAACAGGTTGGGAAGGATGAGCTAAACGTTGATGCCACAATTGACTATCTTGGGATGGACTGGACTTGGCTTGAAATCCTCTGGGACTGTTTTTTGATATGTAATAGAGGCCATCTAGGTAAAACCCTTCACCAATCGTCTTCTTGGTGAGGCAATCCTGAAAAATGACATTGTGAGGAGAGAAAATGGCCAAACAATTTAAGGTATTGGTGATTTTTCCCACAGATAGAAGTTGAAATGGAAAAGAAGGAACAAATAAGGCTACTGACTCAATTTTGTCCGATATTAAGTTGATATTTCCCTTCCCTAAAACCTTAGAACTCTCACCATTGGCAGTTGAGACTTGAGACGGTTTTGAAAATTTTTCAAACTTGTGAAACTTAGAAACATGGTTGGTCATATGATCTGTGGCACTCGAATCAACAATCCACAAATCATGCATCATATTTACATTAAGAGCAGTTTTAAAAGCAGTCATGATACCTTGCATGTCATCTTGGGGCATGTGTTGTGTTTCTGTCAGAAATCCAGCAAACTTGCCTAGAAAAGCTATTGAATTTCCATCTTCAAAGCCGACCGTTTGGTCATTCTTAATCCTTTCTTTCTTGCTTTGAAGATACACTGCAAACTCATTTATGAGTGCAACTGGATTTGCAGTGAAGCTCTTGAGTGCATCATACCTATGAGAGGTTGAGGTAGTTGCATTGTTGGCTCTATGTGGTGCACGGTTCAGTCTTTGTGAGCATGAACTCTGGCTTTAATTCTGGATGTAAAATCCAGCATGTCTCCTTAACGTGACCAGTATAGTTGCAGTGTTGGAACTTTAAGTGTGGATTCTTCACTTTGTATTTTCTTTCGTTGGCTAGATAAGCCCTTGCTTCAGTTACACTGGTCTTTGTGCCAGTGTTCATGACTTTCCTTCATACTTCTTCACGTTGGATTGTTGCATATATGCTGGTGAAGGAAGGTAGTTCAGGGTTCATGAGTATGTGGCTTCGTAGGTCTTCGTATCCTAAATCGAGACTTGACAAGAGTAGGAATATCTTGTCTTCTTCTGCCCTTTTCAGTAGTAAAGACGCCTCAGTTGTGTGAGGCCGATACATTTCCAACTCATTCCACATGCTCTTCATGCTGCCTAGAAGTTGAACAAAGGGCTTTCCTTCTTGTTGTATGTTGGAAATGTTCTTCTTCAATTGAAACACACGTGCAGCATTGTTCTGGCTGCCATACATCTCCTTGACTGTCTCCCATAGTTTGAATGATGATTCAGAATAACTGAATATTTCAGCTAGTTTACGTTCCATGGAATTTAGGAGCCATGACATAACTAGCTGATCCTTGCAAAGCCAGATTTCATAAGTTGGTGAAGAAACATCAGGAACTTCGATGCTTCCATTTATGAACCCTAGCTTGGACCTTCCACCTAGGGCAAGACTCACTGCTCTCGACCATGGTAAGTAATTAAACTCATTTACCAAGACCGAGCTTAATCTTTGATTTGGATTGACATCCACCTCAGACACGGTTGAGGAGGAAGGTATCTGGGAATTTTCATCTCCAAACGAATAAGAATTCTCTTCCGCCATGTCGGAGATGGAATACGATCAGTTGGAAGAAATGCAGAAGCAGGTTATTTTTCCTGCTCTGATACCATGTTGATTTTCTGATTTGAATTGTAATACATTTTTCATATCTTAGAAAGCCTTATGGGAAGGCATACTTATACACAATACAAAGAAAGCTTCGGATGCAACAGCACACATGCAGCAACCTCCCTGTTGTCCATAAGTCAGCAATCACATGCACACCCTTGCTGTCTTGCTGTCTTTCCTTTCCAGATTCAGCAATCATGCACCCATGCTTGCCGTGCTGTCTGTAACAGCTAGGCCTGGCAAACGGGTCGTGTCTATCGTGTTCGTGTCGTTTTCGTGTAACACCTGTTATCTTAACGGGTCGTGTCGTGTCACACCCGTTATCTTAACGGGTCCTTAATAGGTCGTGTCACTTTACCCAACGGGTAAAGTGACCCGACCCGTTATGACCCGTTAAGAAAAAAATATTTTTTTTTTAAATTTGCACATATCACAAATTGCCACGTAAATATTACTTCAAAACATTAAAACATTTCTCGTTCAAGTACTATGTCTACACTCAAAAATAAAAGCCTAATAAAAAAATAATGCATACACTACTAATCTATTACAAATATTAAATGTGCAAGGATAAAGAGTTTTTGTTTTTAAGATTGTAAGTCTTTCTCAAAAGTTTACACCTTCATTTACAAAATCTTCAATTTACATCGATCATCATGAAATTGTATTAGAACTTTGGCTTGATTTATTGCCTTCAAGAGTAATGTTGAAGATGAGTTAATGAGAGTGTTGATTACCTACACAATGGACGGTTGAGATTAAATCTCAGCCGATCCAATGGTTATCAATTTTTCAAATTTAATAAAATATATATATATAATTATGAAATGGACGGCTGAGATTTAATCTCAGCCGATCCAATGGTCATCAATTTTTAAATTTAATTTAATATATATAATTATTATAGTTTTTACTTTTTAGGGGATATAAAATTATTAACTTAATGTATATAATTATTAATATTATAGTTGATTCATACTTTTATTAAGTATATAAATTATAACATAAGATTTTGTGATATCCACATCCACTAGTGTAAATATTTTAAATTGAAGATCGAATTCATTCATTGTATTCATATAGGGTCAAGGAGTGTAGTTATAAAAAATCATCAAAATCGGAGTTAAAATAACCGTTAAATCGTGATTTTTCGTTTATAACCGTTGAAAAGCTTTGTCCCGTTACTTGATCTCTGAATGTTGTTTTTTTTTGTGATTTTTGCCTGAAGTGATCACCAAGCATATACAAACAATTTTGACGGTTTGGATCATTGAAATTAGTTTTGGAGAATTCGTAAAACGATAGATTGACTAACACTTAGAGTTTATTTATACTTTCATTAAGTATAACATAAGATTTTGTGGTATCCACTTGTGTAAATATTTTAAATTGAAGATCGAATTCATTCATTGTATTCATATAGGGTCAATGAGTGTAGTTATAAAAAATCATCAAAATCGGAGTTAAAATAACCGTTAAATCGTGATTTTTCGTTTATAACCGTTGAAAAGCTTTGTCCCGTTACTTGATCTCTGAATGTTTTTTTTTTGTGATTTTTTGCTGAAGTGATCTCTAAGCATATACAAACAATTTCGATAGTTTGGATCGTTGAAATTAGTTTTGGAGAATTTGTAAAACGATAGATTGACTAACACTTAGAGTTTATTTATAATTTCATTAAGTATAACATAAGATTTTGTGGTATCCACCTGTGTAAATATTTTAAATTGAAGATCAAATTTATTCATTGTATTCATATAGGGTCAAGGAGTGTAGTTATAAAAAAATCATCAAAATTGGAGGTAAAATAACCGTTAAATCGTGATTTTTCGTTTATAACCGTTGAAAAGCTTTGTCCCGTTACTTGATCTCTGAATGTTTTTTTTTTGTGATTTTTTGGTGAAGTGATCTCCAAGCATATACAAACAATTTTGACGGTTTGGATCGTTGAAATTAGTTTTGGAGAATTCGTAAAACGATAGATTGACTAACACTTAGAGTTTATTTATACTTTCATTAAGTATAACATAAGATTTTGTGGTATCCACTTGTGTAAATATTTTAAATTGAAGATCGAATTCATTCATTGTATTCATATAGGGTCAATGAGTGTAGTTATAAAAAACCATCAAAATCGGAGTTAAAATAACCGTTAAATCGTGATTTTTCGTTTATAACCGTTGAAAAGCTTTGTCCCGTTACTTGATCTCTGAATGTTTTTTTTTTGTGATTTTTTGGTGAAGTGATCTCCAAGCATATACAAACAATTTTGACGGTTTGGATCGTTGAAATTAGTTTTGGAGAATTCGTAAAACGATAGATTGACTAACACTTAGAGTTTATTTATACTTTCATTAAGTATAACATAAGATTTTGTGGTATCCACTTGTGTAAATATTTTAAATTGAAGATCGAATTCATTCATTGTATTCATATAGGGTGAATGAGTGTAGTTATAAAAAATCATCAAAATCGGAGTTAAAATAACCGTTAAATCGTGATTTTTCGTTTATAACCGTTGAAAAGCTTTGTCCCGTTACTTGATCTCTGAATGTTTTTTTTTTGTGATTTTTTGTTGAAGTGATCTCCAAGCATATACAAACAATTTTGACGGTTTGGATCGTTGAAATTAGTTTTGAAGAATTTGTAAAACGATAGATTGACTAATTCCCTCACTTTTCGTAAAACGATAGTTAATAACTTAAAAAAGAAAAAAAATTTCTCACCACTTCTATTAATTTTCATTTTTCCCTCTCTTTTTTGTTACCTTTTCAACTTTTTCTTATCATTTTCACTTTTTCCTCCAACATCTTTCCCTAATTCCCTCACTTTTTTGTTTTATTTTCAACTTTTCTTAACATTTTCATTTTCCCTCCATTTTTTTTTTCAAAAAGGGCGGCAAAGTTGGCAAATGGCAATGGCAAAAAATTGATTATTGAAATTTGAATGGAAACAAATCACATCTGAGTCTGACGCATCAAATTTCAATGGATGCAAAATCATGCAAATATGCAATGCATGATCATGCATATTAAATTATTAATTAATAATTATTACAGTTTTTATAAAATTTAATATATATATATAATTATTATAGATGGACTTAATATTTTGGGGGTATAATTATTATAGTATATATAATTATTATAAATTTTATAGTTAATTATTTATATATATATTTATTATAATTTTTAGGGGTATAAAATTGAAAAATTAATGTATATAATTATTACAGTATTTTTTTAGGGTTATAAAATTATAAAAATAATATTCTGCTTATCGTGTTTCGTGTTACCCACGTGTATACCCGAACCAACCCGTTATCTTAACAGGTGCTTATCGGGTTACCCGATAAGACCCGATTCGTTATCGTGTCGACTCAAACACCTGTTAATTTCGTGTCGTGTCGAGTCGGGTTATCGGGTCGTGTCAGAAATTGCCAGGCCTAGTAACAGCACACATTGCTTCTTCCAATAAGAACTCTAGAACATATGTTTAGGTGTTAGGTTTGTTATGTTATTATTAATTATCATTCAATAAAATTTGAGGATGGTTTCTCATACATTCTGGTGGATTTCAATTTTCTTATTCTTTAAATTATAGGTGAATAATCTTCTTTTTGTCAAGTTGTGTCATATGGGCTTCACATCCCCAATAACCAATTCTTCATTACCAAGATAATTAATCACTTGTGCACTTCAAATAATCATACATGACCACTTGAGCAAGTACATAAACCGCAAAAAGGGCAGGTGTAGTTAAAACAACGAAAAGAATAAAATAAAATAAAAACTAATGAAAGGGCTTCAAAATTTTGAATTTTAAAAACATAAAAAAAATTAACTAAAAGCGCGGACCCGTTATTAATTACTTGCAAATTTGGGAGTAGGTTAGACATGACATTCGTGTCGTATTTTTCGTGTTCATATTATTTTCGTGTCATACCCAATATGACACACCCCGACCGAGATCAGGGCATGCTAGCTGTCACGTGGAAGTGACGTAACCATGTGCACAGTGCGGAAGCTAATAAAATAATAATAAAAGTACGAATAAATAAAAACCAGCTTTACACAAAGTAATAACATACATGTGCAAGCGTAAGTGTGAAAACAAAGTTCAGAGCACGAAGACCTAATGCAGTCCGGGAGAAACAATACTACAGAAACACACCCAAAGGTGGTCCTACATTGGTGATAATCTGTCAGATATGCCGGGGAAAAACCTCTGGGGAACCACCAAGAATGCTAGCCAACTAAAACCTGGAGGGGCGCTGATGCGAGAATTATACGCGCACAAATTAAACCCTCTTTTTGACAATTGTAGTATGGATGTAAGTAGGGATCGTTCTAGACCGGGGATTAGGAGGGCTTGTTAATCACTTGGATTTTGACTCAAAAACGTAAAAACAATATAAAACACTAAACTAGACTCAAGGAATGTGAAACTAAACGTTAAAACATTAAGACAAACCAAAAGACTCAAAATTCTTTAAAAGCACAAACTAAATTGATTTCTAACTAATTTGACAATAAAGTAAAGGGGGGATTGTGTTTGGACGAGATTAAATTAAATGGACAAATTGTAATTAAAGGCAAAACGTAAATATGAATGAGATGAAAATATGGATGATGGAATAGCCAAGGGGTTCATCTCCACACATGTTATACTTGCATACAAAATTGATTCTCAGTTGGTCTTTCGATAAATTATGAAACTCTACACCCCGGGTTAATTAGGTCTGCTTAAATTAACCGTCAAGTTTTCCTAATGTTATTGAATTGGATGACATCATTCGACAACCCAAAGCATTCCTCAAAAGTTCCCTACATGAATTGCATAATAGAGATACAAGCAAGAATCATTAAGCATCATGAAAACTATAAGTGTTGACGAGGCATTCGTTACTATGATTGCATGAAACTTATGCCAAGAATTTGTTTAACGCGATTGTTTATAAGCAACTTCCACTACTTGTGAATATAAGTTCATAACGATTAGGTGAAATTCACTTATATTCTAGCGTCAAATTCATGCATGAAAATTAAGCGCGCATTCTTAATAAACATACATAAATAAGTTATCAATCAAACAGTTAAACAAATTGAATCCACAACTTATGAAATTCCAACGAAAGTTAATCAATTCGTATTGCAAATATAAACATAGTTTCGAATCACCCCCTAGCTAAAGGGGGTTTAGTTCCTCATAACTTTGAAATCAAAGAAACACCTAAACATTCCAACAACTCAAAACTTTGAATTGTATGAACGTTTAAGCACTCTTTTCTTCCATTTCTCATACGTACAAAACAAAGAGAATTAAAATGAAACTTTGAAATCAAAGAAACACCTAAACATTCCAACAACTCAAAACTTGAATTGTATGAACGTTTAGGCACTCTTCTCTTCCTCGTTGTTGTAGCACAAGGTTTAAGGATAGGTTGGTTGGGGGGATGGAAGTGTTGGGGAATTATGGAAATGGATGAGGATTGGTGGAAATGGAAGATGGTTTTTGGATTCTAAGGGAGAAAGGAATGTGTTTGTGGTGTGTTGTTGTGTTGTGAATAAGATGAGATGATTCTTGAATGAATGAATGCAAGGGTATTTATAGGAGGAGTGGAGATGTATATGGCTATTTGTTTAAGGTGTTTGTGGTTGCAATGATGAAGAATTGCATGTGGAAATAAAAGGGAAAATGTGGTGAAATGATGAAGTAGGAAGGTGGAAATGCATGTGAGATGTTGGAAAGGAAATGGGAATATGAGTAGGCCATGGCATGGGAGTTGTTTTGTTGGTGTAAATGTGTCATGGTTGCAATGATGAAGAATAAAGGGTGCATGTGGGGTGGAATTGAATGAATGCAAAGTGAATGAATAATGAAATGAGTTAAAGAGGGAGAATGTGGTGAAATGATGAAGTAGGAAGGTGGAAATGCATGTGACTTGTTTGTGGAATAAAGAATGAATGGTGGAAATGTGAGTGAATGATGTGCATGTGTGTGAATGCATGTGTTGATTTAAAGAATAGGTATGCATGTGAATTAGTTTGGAAAGAGGTGGGTGTGCATGTGAGATGAAATGCATATGTTTGAAATGTGTAGATGATTATGAGTATGATAAGTGATAAATGAATGATATGTGGTGAGTGATAAGTGAATGGAAATGATAAGTGATAAGTGAATGGAAGTGATAAGTGAAATGTTTGATAAGTGATACGGGCGTGCCGCGTCAAGGTAACGTATGGCGCCCTTCTTTCTTATCTTCTAACGGTCCTCTTACAGGTGAAGACTCCGTGATGCAGGACGCCACAACAGCTACGATAGTAGCTCGGAACCTCCTCACTCCCAGAGATAGTCAGCTGCTTTCAGGACGGTCCGATGAGTTGGCCGTTCAAGAGTCCCTGGCTCTCAGCGTTCAGTGCGCAGGCTCTGTGTCCAACATGGGCCAACGCCTCCTTGCTCGCTCCCGTCAGGTTGAATCTTTGATGGCGGAGGTGGAGAACCTGAAACAAGCGATCAAACAACTTAAGTACGAGAATAGAACTTTGCATGTGCTTGCCAATAACTATTCGTCGGGCATGAAGAGGAAGCTTGATGAGATGCAAGAATCTCAAGGTCGGATGCAAAGTGACCGTCAACGGCTTGCGTCTTTCTTCCAGGGGCACCTTTTTCCTGGGTCATCCAGCGTTTCGCCAAGTATTGGGGCCTGGAATGCTCTATATCCGATGCCTCCCGCTCCTATGCCTCTCGCTCCGATGCCTCTTGCTCCAATGCCTCCTACTTCGATGCCTCCTGCTTCGATGACTTCCGCTTCTAGAGTTTTGCCTCGTGGTGGGTCTTCACGCAAACAAAAACAAAAACAACCTTTGTGAAGCTCCATTTGTTAGATACATTTGTAATTTCTCGAAAATTAATGAAAAAGCATTGTTTTATTCACTGTATTGGGTTGCCTCCTGATGCGAGAATTATACGCGCACAAATTAAACCCTCTTTTTGACAATTGTAGTATGGATGTAAGTAGGGATCGTTCTGGACCGGGGATTAGGAGGGATTGTTAACCACTTGGATTTGACTTCAAAAACGTAAAAACAAGATAAAACACTAAACTAGACTCAAAGAATGTGAAACTAAACGTTAAAACACTAAGACAAAACAAAAGACTCAAAATGCTTTAAAAACACAAACTAAAATGATTTCTAACTAAATTGAACAATAAAGTAAAGGGGGATTGAGTTTTGGACGGAATTAAACTAAATGAACAAATTGCAATTAAAACATAATGTAAATATGAAATTAATGAAATGGAATGAATGGATGCTAGCCAAGGGGTTTATCTCCACACATGTTACACTTGCATAATAAAAAGATTTCTAATTGCATTTCAATAAACCATGAATTCTCAATGCCCCGGGTTAATTAGGTCCGCTTAAATTAACCGTCAAGTTTTCCTTAAGTTAATGAATTGGATGATTGCATACGACAATCCAAAGCATTCCTCACAAGTTCCCTACATGAATTGCATAATAGAGATACAAGCAAGAATCATTAAGCATCATGAAAACTATAAGTGTTGACGAGGCATTCGTTACTATGATTGCATGAAACTTATGCCAAGAATATGTTTAACACGATTGTTTATAAGCAACCTCCACTACTTGTGAATATAAGTTCATAACTATTACGTGAAACTCACTTATATTCTAGCGTCAAATTCATGCATGAAAATTAAGCGTTCATTCTTAATAAACATACATAAATAGGTTATCAATCAAACAGTTAAACAAATTGAATTCACAACTTATGAAACGTAATTAAAAGTAATCAAATCATATTACAAACATAAACATAGTTTCGAATTACCCCCTAGCTAAAGGGGGTTTAGTTCCTCATAACTTTGAAATCAAAGAAACACCTAAACATTCCAACAACTCAAAACTTTGAATTGTATGAACGTTTAAGCACTCTTTTCTTCCATTTCTCATACGTACAAAACAAAGAGAATTAAAATGAAACTTTGAAATCAAAGAAACACCTAAACATTCCAACAACTCAAAACTTGAATTGTATGAACGTTTAGGCACTCTTCTCTTCCTCGTTGTTGTAGCACAAGGTTTAAGGATAGGTTGGTTGGGGGGATGGAAGTGTTGGGGAATTATGGAAATGGATGAGGATTGGTGGAAATGGAAGATGGTTTTTGGATTCTAAGGGAGAAAGGAATGTGTTTGTGGTGTGTTGTTGTGTTGTGAATGAGATGATATGATTGAATGGGAATGCAAGGGTATTTATAGGAGGAGTGGAGGGAACATATGGATGTTTGTTTAAGCATTTGTGTGAAGGAATGATGAAGAATTGCATGTGGAATTAAAGAATGAGTGGTGGTGTAATGATGAAGTGAATGCATGTGGAATTAAAGAGGGAGAATGTGGTGAAATGATGAAGTAGGAAGGTGGAAATGCATGTGAGATGTTGGAAAGGAAATGGGAATATGAGTGCATGTAGGTGAATGATTTGTGGTGCAATGATGAAGAGTGAATAAAGAATGCATGTAGGGTTAGCTAGGAAAGTGGGAATGTGGTTGAATGATTAAAGGGACATGCATGTGGCTTGTTTGATTGCTTGGTGAGATGATGCATGCTTGTAGTTTAGGGTGTTGAATATGGATTTGCATGGCATTTGAATTGATTGTGGGCTTTGGAATTGGAAGGAAATGCATGGCAAAGGGCTTGGTTTAAGAGAGAATGGGCTAGGCCCTTTGTTTTATGTCCAAAGTGAATACAAGGCCTTCAAATTCGTCCAACATTTTGGCTCCAATCATATGCCATCCATTCCAAGCCCAATTTTGCTCCAAAATGCTCCAAAATGCATCTTTTTTCTTCCTTAAGCCCTTAGAACCTGAAAACACACAAAAGAAGCATAAAGGACTAAAATAACTAGAGAAACATAACGTAAATGCACGAGAACAAGCCATTTAAGTCGCATGAATATGCTCCTATCAAACTCCCCCACACTTATCTTTTGCTAGTCCTCGAGCAAAACAGAAAGAAAAACAAAACAAAACGAAACGAAACAAAACAAGTAAAACACACCTAAACCTTCCAACAACCGTCTTAGGGATTTCCAATGCACATGACAAGTTAAAAATCATCATTCCCACAGATTTTAGTCATCTTCACACTTAAGTACATTCTTAATCATAGTCACCATATACTAGTTCACAATTAAGCATTTAAAACCATGTTTTGAATGTAGTAACATGCCTTAGAGAATTTGCTCAATTCCTTACAAGATATGCACTCGATTTTCACTCAGATTTTCTAACTACACACCCTAATCTAGTCATCTGTGAGAAGATTGATGTAAACATGAAAACGAACACTCACATATATGTATCACAAAGAACGCAATTTCTGGAGTTAATAAGCATGTTTAGATATGATCTCATGAATGGAATGCTACTACTTAGACGCGAGAACCAGTGACACCATATGCTCATACCAAATTCAAACTCCACAATTGAAATGCACAACACTCAAGATAGAAGTCAAGGGTTGTAACGGGGCTTGGGATATTGGCTCACAAGGAAAGGTAGGGATAAACAAAAGTTCTTTAAACAATAGCAAGCAAAGTAATGAAATTAAGGCTTAGAATTCACTTGGCATGCAGAAATCAACTTTTAGACATAAGGGGGAGATTCAACAACTCTTAGGGCCTAATTTATTGTTTTGGGCCCTTACTTCAACCAACAATACTTTTCAACTCTTTTTTTTTTTTTTTCTTTTTTTTCTTTCTTTCTTTTTGGTCGTGCCTATGGCACATCAACTCACATAAACACTCTTTCCCCCACACTTATTTTCTGCAATACCTTAATCAAAAGGAATTCATTGCTTACTATGCTTCAAGAACAAGGGTAAGGACGGTCATATTCTAGGTTAGGTGAGGATAAAGTGGGTTAACAAAGAACATGGGCTAACATGGCTCAACGGGGGTAAAACTTACAACATATACGAAATATGGGAAGTGAGGCTATTTGGCTATGGTGGCAACTACACAACTTCATCTTGATATATGTTATGCAAATCAATAACATGCTTTGAATGAAATGGGCATGAGTTCTAGCATTTGGAACTATATGATGAAACGCCTTCTAAGTAGTAACCAAGCAAAGAATAATGAGATCATGCAACAACTTTGGAAAACAAGAAATCACAGATTATACTCTCCAAAGAACGTTATAGGCTCAAGTCTCTCAGGGTTGTAGCGTTTGTTTGAGTTCCTTCCTTCAAGCATGTTACATAACTAATTTTTTTTTTTCTTTTATGATTGCATGTGAAGTCATACATTATAACCATAACCAAGCATATACCAAGAGTAAATCAAACTTTTCTCCATGTTTATAACTCTTTTTAACAGTCATGCAATTAAAAACCAAATCCTTATCATTGTGTTGGAAGGTGACCTACGACACAAACACACAAAAATGACTCAAAACACTCTTTTTAGGCTTTTCAAAACATGTTTTTCAAATTTTTATGTGATTTTCAAATTTTTAAGTCAAAACACACTAAACACACTTAAAAACAGCAAGAAACAACATTTGAAGTTATGGTGGATAAAATCCTACGAATTTGCATTAAAACACTTTAGTAACTCCCCCACACTTAAATCAAACATTGTCCTCAATGTTAAAAACCACACTAAACACAAACAAACAACAATTAAACATACTAAACATGGCAGAATGTATTTAACAAAGAGAAGAGTTTAGAGATGCAAATCTGGTTATGGAGTTTTCGTTCCATTTTCTCCTTGGTGATTGCAGTGAGGCTTGGATCTTTGTGATTCCACAGGCTTACTCTTGAACTGCGCTGCTCCCATCGTTGATTTTCCTTTGTGCTACTCTTGAACTGGGCAGCAGGCTTCCTTTGGTCTCCCCCGAAGGTCTGAGCTTCCTTCTCTTATCTGTTTCTTTGTTCAATCTCTCCAATTCGTATTGAAGAGGGTTAGAGGATAGCTCAGCAAAGCTAGGTAAGCAACCAGGGAATAGAGTCTAGATAGACTCCAAGTGTCGGCTGATTGCTTCTTTCACTTTGCTATGCGATTAATAACAAAGACAAAGGAAAAGACAGGGAAAGAGCATGATATGAGATACTTTTGCTTTTGACCTTGATGATATGAGATACCTTTGCTTTTGAAGAAGCGGTGAATGAATCAGCACATGTATTTGTTGTGCTGCTTCCTCCTGGGTCATCTATACTCCAGGCATCTGGTATCATCTTTGGGGAAGAAGAAAGAAGTGAATGTTTCGAAAGGCTTTGCTGGGAGTGCGCCCTCAGAGGTGAGAAAGAGTTGGGCATTTTCTTCAGGTTTGCCTTGCCATAAAAGATGAAAGTCGACAAATATAGGGATAGCAAGTGGTGGTACTGTTCTCTTACCCTTGTCGACAAACGTTTTGATCCCGCAAATCCGGCTTTTTGAAATAGTGACGACTCTTCGATATTTGAAGACGCCTCTTCGATTTCTGAGCAGGCGCTTTCTGAAAAGCAGAGAAAGCGTCGCCGAACTTTGCGCTTGTCGGCTAAAGACGTGTAGCTGCGATGATGGTCTCCACGTGTTGAACGCGTTTTCTGAAAAGCTGAGGGAGCGTCGCCGAACTTTACGCCTCAAATTCCGGCTTTTTGAATCGGTGGACGCGTTGCCTTGGCTTTTTATAGAGCTATCGATCACCGCCAACTTACACACTCTGAAGATTTCCCATTCTTGAAACTCGTTTCCGGCCCTTTGAAAATTTACTCCGTCCACCCCTTCTCTTTGAACATTTTTTTTTTTAAAAAAATGGCAAACCCATCGAACCTTAGCTTAGAATTGAGTCTCCGCAGTGATACGGGCGTGCCGCTTCAAGGTAACGTATGGCGCCCTTCTTTCTTATCTTCTAACGGTCCTCTTACAGGTGAAGATTCCGTGATGCAGGACGCCACAACAGCTACGATAGTAGCTCGGAACCTCCTCACTCCCAGAGATAGTCAGCTGCTTTCAGGACGGTCCGATGAGTTGGCCGTTCAAGAGTCCCTGGCTCTCAGCGTTCAGTGCGCTGGTTCTGTGTCAAACATGGGCCAACGCCTCCTTGCTCGCTCCCGTCAAGTTGAATCATTGATGGCGGAGGTGGAGAACCTGAAGCAAGAGATAAAACAACTTAAGCACGAGAATAGAACTTTGCACGTGCTTGCAAATAATTATTCATCAGGCATGAAGAGGAAGCTTGATGAGCTTGATGACCGTCAACGGTTTGCAGCTTTCTTCCAGAGGCACCTCTTTCCTGGGTCATCCAGCGTTCCACCAAGGTTTGGGGCCTTGAATGATCTATCCTCGGTGCCTCCCGCTCCTATGCCTCCTGCTCCGATGCCTCCTGCTCCTATGCCTCCTGCTCCGATGCCTCCTGCTCCGAGACCTCTTGCTCCGAGAGTGTTGCCACGTAGTGGGGCCTCACGTACACAACCTTTGTAAAGGCTCCATCTTTCTACCATGTTTAGATACAATTGTAATTTATCGAAAAAAATCAATGAACAAGCAAAAGTTTTATTTACTGTATTGGGTTGCCTCCCAAGTAGCGCTTGCTTTTACGTCTTGTAGCCGGACGAAGAACACAATCATGCCTTAATGGAACCCACGGCATGGAGTTGATCATTGAATGGATGATGATACTTGAAATGTTCCGGCAATGGTTGAATTTCAAGAGTGGGTGCCCTAATCATTGACATCAACAACATATTAGTCAAAAACGACTTTGGATTTTGAGTTGGTGGCTTACCTATGGGCTGCAATATTGGCTCTAAAGTCGCAGCACATTCAACAAATGCACAAGGGATGTTTTCATTCAGATTGGACATTTTGAAGGTTGTGGCTGTGTGATCCACTCCAATTTCCTCCTTGATGAATTCAAGATGCTCCTCAACCACTTTTTCCTCGTGAATTGTTGGAAAGGTGTCCAAGATGTCTTTCTTCCCCTCATCTTTCATGGATTGCATGAACCTGCCAGGGAAGGGTGCATTTGGGGGAACAAAGTTAGAAATAATTAAATTTGGAACAACCTTACTTGAATGGGGTGGTGTAGGAATATTGGGAGGTTGCGGCAAGGGTTGTTCTTCCCTTGCCGTGCCTTGTGCATCCTCCTCCTCTTCGAGCAGTAGCAATTCATCCATGGGCTCATCTTCAACCATTTGTTCTTGAATTTGTTCCATGCATTCTGCATTCTGCCTAAATTGACTGTTCCACTCAGCCAACTTTTTTGCTTGATAGAAATCCTCAATTGGTCGCCAAAATGCGTCTTGTTGAAATGGTTGAGCTTCCCTGCCCTGCTCCACAGAATTCAGTTGTTGAATAACTTCATTATAATAATTTGATATACCTGAATTTGGATGTGAAGATTGAGGGGAAGGCTGTGGTGGTGCATATGAATCCTCATATGGTTGCCAATATGTTTCTTGGTGAGTCTCCTTAGCTTGATTTTGTGAACCCTGCACCAAAGAGTTTAATTCATTAAGAATTTGATTATAATCTATTGACGAATTTGAGTTTGGTTGGGCATATTGAATATGAGGTGGCTCCCAATATCTTTCTTGTTGAACATTTTGAGGTTCCCACCACATAGAAGTTGATTGATCACTCCAATCCGAATTGTAAGTATTGGAAAACACGTTATTCCTTGATTGAAGATCAACTATATCAACGTTTTGCATTTGGGACCTTTCCATGAGCTGTGACAAAAGATAAGCATTATCAAATGCCATGTTGTGCTTCTAAAATCAACAAAATAAAACTAAAAATATATACACACAAACGAAAATAAAACAATCCAAGGGATTAGCAAAGTTGCTAATCCCCGGCAACGGCGCCAAAATTTGATGCGAGAATTATACGCGCACAAATTAAACCCTCTTTTTGACAATTGTAGTATGGATGTAAGTAGGGATCGTTCTGGACCGGGGATTAGGAGGGATTGTTAACCACTTGGATTTGACTTCAAAAACGTAAAAACAAGATAAAACACTAAACTAGACTCAAAGAATGTGAAACTAAACGTTAAAACACTAAGACAAAACAAAAGACTCAAAATGCTTTAAAAACACAAACTAAAATGATTTCTAACTAAATTGAACAATAAAGTAAAGGGGGATTGAGTTTTGGACGGAATTAAACTAAATGAACAAATTGCAATTAAAACATAATGTAAATATGAAATTAATGAAATGGAATGAATGGATGCTAGCCAAGGGGTTTATCTCCACACATGTTACACTTGCATAATAAAAAGATTTCTAATTGCATTTCAATAAACCATGAATTCTCAATGCCCCGGGTTAATTAGGTCCGCTTAAATTAACCGTCAAGTTTTCCTTAAGTTAATGAATTGGATGATTGCATACGACAATCCAAAGCATTCCTCACAAGTTCCCTACATGAATTGCATAATAGAGATACAAGCAAGAATCATTAAGCATCATGAAAACTATAAGTGTTGACGAGGCATTCGTTACTATGATTGCATGAAACTTATGCCAAGAATATGTTTAACACGATTGTTTATAAGCAACCTCCACTACTTGTGAATATAAGTTCATAACTATTACGTGAAACTCACTTATATTCTAGCGTCAAATTCATGCATGAAAATTAAGCGTTCATTCTTAATAAACATACATAAATAGGTTATCAATCAAACAGTTAAACAAATTGAATTCACAACTTATGAAACGTAATTAAAAGTAATCAAATCATATTACAAACATAAACATAGTTTCGAATTACCCCCTAGCTAAAGGGGGTTTAGTTCCTCATAACTTTGAAATCAAAGAAACACCTAAACATTCCAACAACTCAAAACTTTGAATTGTATGAACGTTTAAGCACTCTTTTCTTCCATTTCTCATACGTACAAAACAAAGAGAATTAAAATGAAACTTTGAAATCAAAGAAACACCTAAACATTCCAACAACTCAAAACTTGAATTGTATGAACGTTTAGGCACTCTTCTCTTCCTCGTTGTTGTAGCACAAGGTTTAAGGATAGGTTGGTTGGGGGGATGGAAGTGTTGGGGAATTATGGAAATGGATGAGGATTGGTGGAAATGGAAGATGGTTTTTGGATTCTAAGGGAGAAAGGAATGTGTTTGTGGTGTGTTGTTGTGTTGTGAATGAGATGATATGATTGAATGGGAATGCAAGGGTATTTATAGGAGGAGTGGAGGGAACATATGGATGTTTGTTTAAGCATTTGTGTGAAGGAATGATGAAGAATTGCATGTGGAATTAAAGAATGAGTGGTGGTGTAATGATGAAGTGAATGCATGTGGAATTAAAGAGGGAGAATGTGGTGAAATGATGAAGTAGGAAGGTGGAAATGCATGTGAGATGTTGGAAAGGAAATGGGAATATGAGTGCATGTAGGTGAATGATTTGTGGTGCAATGATGAAGAGTGAATAAAGAATGCATGTAGGGTTAGCTAGGAAAGTGGGAATGTGGTTGAATGATTAAAGGGACATGCATGTGGCTTGTTTGATTGCTTGGTGAGATGATGCATGCTTGTAGTTTAGGGTGTTGAATATGGATTTGCATGGCATTTGAATTGATTGTGGGCTTTGGAATTGGAAGGAAATGCATGGCAAAGGGCTTGGTTTAAGAGAGAATGGGCTAGGCCCTTTGTTTTATGTCCAAAGTGAATACAAGGCCTTCAAATTCGTCCAACATTTTGGCTCCAATCATATGCCATCCATTCCAAGCCCAATTTTGCTCCAAAATGCTCCAAAATGCATCTTTTTTCTTCCTTAAGCCCTTAGAACCTGAAAACACACAAAAGAAGCATAAAGGACTAAAATAACTAGAGAAACATAACGTAAATGCACGAGAACAAGCCATTTAAGTCGCATGAATATGCTCCTATCACCTCCCAAGTAGCGCTTTCTTTAACGTCTTGCAGCCGGACGAAGAACACAATCATGCCTTAATGGAACCCACGGCATGGAGTTGATCATTGAATGGATGATGATACTTGAAATGTTCCGGCAATGGTTGAATTTCAAGAGTGGGTGCCCTAATCATTGACATCAACAACATATTAGTCAAAAACGACTTTGGATTTTGAGTTGGTGGCTTACCTACATGCTCCAATAAGAACTTAAGTACATCCTCCACGAAATGCTTCTCAAAACATTCAAGAATTGGATCTTTGTATGGAGTGGAATAGAGATCTGTCCTAAGATCCATGTAAACTCTTTCACCAAATTGGATTTGAGTAGGTGCCTGCAATGAAGAATGTAACACACGATTAATTGAAGTGGGAATTGGAATTTGAGTTGGTGGCTTACCTATGGGCTGCAATATTGGCTCTAAAGTCGCAGCACATTCAACAAATGCACAAGGGATGTTTTCATTCAGATTGGACATTCTGAAGGTTGTGGCTGTGTGATCCACTCCAATTTCCTCCTTGATGAATTCAAGATGCTCCTCAACCACTTTTTCCTCGTGAATTGTTGGAAAGGTGTCCAAGATGTCTTTCTTCCCCTCATCTTTCATGGATTGCATGAACCTGCCAGGGAAGGGTGCATTTGGGGGAACAAAGTTAGAAATAATTAAATTTGGAACAACCTTACTTGAATGGGGTGGTGTAGGAATATTGGGAGGTTGCGGCAAGGGTTGTTCTTCCCTTGCCGTGCCTTGTGCATCCTCCTCCTCTTCAAGCAGTAGCAATTCATCCATGGGCTCATCTTCAACCATTTGTTCTTGAATTTGTTCCATGCATTCTGCATTCTGCCTAAATTGACTGTTCCACTCAGCCAACTTTTTTGCTTGATAGAAATCCTCAATTGGTCGCCAAAATGCGTCTTGTTGAAATGGTTGAGCTTCCCTGCCCTGCTCCACAGAATTCAGTTGTTGAATAACTTCCTTATAATAATTTGATATACCTGAATTTGGATGTGAAGATTGAGGGGAAGGCTGTGGTGGTGCATATGAATCCTCATATGGTTGCCAATATGTTTCTTGGTGAGTCTCCTTAGCTTGATTTTGTGAACCCTGCACCAAAGAGTTTAATTCATTAAGAATTTGATTATAATCTATTGACGAATTTGAGTTTGGTTGGGCATATTGAATATGAGGTGGCTCCCAATATCTTTCTTGTTGAACATTTTGAGGTTCCCACCACATAGAAGTTGAATGATCACTCCAATCCGAATTGTAAGTATTGGAAAACACGTTATTCCTTGATTGAAGATCAACTATATCAACGTTTTGCATTTGGGACCTTTCCATGAGCTCTGACAAAAGATAAGCATTATCAAGTGACATGTTGTGCTTCTAAAATCAACAAAATAAAACTAAAAATATATACACACAAACGAAAATAAAACAATCCAAGAGATTAGCAAAGTTGCTAATCCCCGGCAACGGCGCCAAAAATTTGATGCGAGAATTATACGCGCACAAATTAAACCCTCTTTTTGACAATTGTAGTATGGATGTAAGTAGGGATCGTTCTAGACCGGGGATTAGGAGGGCTTGTTAATCACTTGGATTTTGACTCAAAAACGTAAAAACAATATAAAACACTAAACTAGACTCAAAGAATGTGAAACTAAACGTTAAAACATTAAGACAAACCAAAAGACTCAAAATTCTTTAAAAACACAAACTAAATTGATTTCTAACTAATTTGACAATAAAGTAAAGGGGGGATTGTGTTTGGACGAGATTAAATTAAATGGACAAATTGTAATTAAAGGCAAAACGTAAATATGAATGAGATGAAAATATGGATGATGGAATAGCCAAGGGGTTCATCTCCACACATGTTATACTTGCATACAAAATTGATTCTCAGTTGGTCTTTCGATAAATTATGAAACTCTACACCCCGGGTTAATTAGGTCTGCTTAAATTAACCGTCAAGTTTTCCTAATGTTATTGAATTGGATGACATCATTCGACAACCCAAAGCATTCCTCAAAAGTTCCCTACATGAATTGCATAATAGAGATACAAGCAAGAATCATTAAGCATCATGAAAACTATAAGTGTTGACGAGGCATTCGTTACTATGATTGCATGAAACTTATGCCAAGAATTTGTTTAACGCGATTGTTTATAAGCAACTTCCACTACTTGTGAATATAAGTTCATAACGATTAGGTGAAATTCACTTATATTCTAGCGTCAAATTCATGCATGAAAATTAAGCGCGCATTCTTAATAAACATACATAAATAAGTTATCAATCAAACAGTTAAACAAATTGAATCCACAACTTATGAAATTCCAACGAAAGTTAATCAATTCGTATTGCAAATATAAACATAGTTTCGAATCACCCCCTAGCTAAAGGGGGTTTAGTTCCTCATAACTTTGAAATCAAAGAAACACCTAAACATTCCAACAACTCAAAACTTTGAATTGTATGAACGTTTAAGCACTCTTTTCTTCCATTTCTCATACGTACAAAACAAAGAGAATTAAAATGAAACTTTGAAATCAAAGAAACACCTAAACATTCCAACAACTCAAAACTTGAATTGTATGAACGTTTAGGCACTCTTCTCTTCCTCGTTGTTGTAGCACAAGGTTTAAGGATAGGTTGGTTGGGGGGATGGAAGTGTTGGGGAATTATGGAAATGGATGAGGATTGGTGGAAATGGAAGATGGTTTTTGGATTCTAAGGGAGAAAGGAATGTGTTTGTGGTGTGTTGTTGTGTTGTGAATGAGATGAGATGATTCTTGAATGAATGAATGCAAGGGTATTTATAGGAGGAGTGGAGATGTATATGGCTATTTGTTTAAGGTGTTTGTGGTTGCAATGATGAAGAATTGCATGTGGAAATAAAAGGGAAAATGTGGTGAAATGATGAAGTAGGAAGGTGGAAATGCATGTGAGATGTTGGAAAGGAAATGGGAATATGAGTAGGCCATGGCATGGGAGTTGTTTTGTTGGTGTAAATGTGTCATGGTTGCAATGATGAAGAATAAAGGGTGCATGTGGGGTGGAATTGAATGAATGCAAAGTGAATGAATAATGAAATGAGTTAAAGAGGGAGAATGTGGTGAAATGATGAAGTAGGAAGGTGGAAATGCATGTGACTTGTTTGTGGAATAAAGAATGAATGGTGGAAATGTGAGTGAATGATGTGCATGTGTGTGAATGCATGTGTTGATTTAAAGAATAGGTATGCATGTGAATTAGTTTGGAAAGAGGTGGGTGTGCATGTGAGATGAAATGCATATGTTTGAAATGTGTAGATGATTATGAGTATGATAAGTGATAAATGAATGATATGTGGTGAGTGATAAGTGAATGGAAATGATAAGTGATAAGTGAATGGAAGTGATAAGTGAAATGTTTGATAAGTGATAAATGAATGATATGTGGTGAGTGATAAGTGAATGGAAGTGATAAGTGATAAATGGACTAGTTTAAAGGGCTAGGGTTTAAGTACATAGAATGGGCCTAAAATAGGTTGGTTTGCATGGCATAATATGTTTGATTGGGCTAGAGGTTTTCCATGGCTCAAAGGATTTGTTTGATTGGGCTAGGCCCTTTGTTTGATGTCCCCAAAGAGCATACAAGGCTTCAATTTCGTCCATCCTCTTTGCTCCATGATTAAGCTATACAATCCATGCCCAAAAGTGCCCCAAATAGCCTCAAAATGCACTTTCTTGCTCCCTAAGCCCTTAGAACCTGAAAACACACAAAAGAAGCATAAAGGACTAAAATAACTATGAATTACCAACATAGATGCACGAAAACAAGCTAAGTAAGTCGCCTAAATATGCTCCTATCAGGCGCAAAACAAAAGAATGAGTGGGCAAAAACAAAGCTTTTCAAAAACCATTTCAAAACAAGATTCTAACCCTTCGCCGTAAAAACCTGTATACTTCCCAAAAAAAATAGAGTATACATATATATAAGTCATGCTCGGAAATATATGCCATGCCAAATGCCTCGAATAAATGCAAGTGCTCAGGAATGTCAAATCGATGCCATGTACGCTGTCAGCCGGAGTCACCTAACGTGACCTATACGGCTGAATCTAGAGCTCAAATCTCTATCTCACTAAATATACCTGCACACGAGTCGGAACCTACTAGAGTGGTCTGTACGACAGGACTGGGTGTAATTTATATATACGCTCAAGTGCTATGATGCGAAAATTATATGCACACAAATTAAACCCTCTTTTTGTCAATTGTAGTATAAGTATAAGTAGGGATCGTTCTGGACCGGGGATTAGGAGGGATTGCTAAGACCTTGTAAACTGATTCAAAAACGTAAAAACAAGATAAAACACTAAACTAGACTCAAAGAATGTGAAACTAAACGTTAAAACATTAAGACAAACCAAAAGACTCAAAACTAATTTTGGACGAATTTAAGATTATGGCTTGATTCAAAATACTTTAAAACACAAACTAAACAGATTCTAAGCACTAAAGAACAAGAAAGTAAAAAGGGGGGGAAAAGTTTTGATTTGACGAAATTTGAAATAACAAAACAAGTTAATAAACTGAGCGGAATGTAAATATGAAATTGTGATGGAATGAATGGAATGAAGGCTAGCTAAGGGGTTTTTCTCCACACATGTTATACTTGCATACAAGATTGATTCTCAGTTGGTCTTTCGATAAATTATGATACTCAACACTCCGGATTAATTAGGTCCGCTTAAATTAACCGTCAAGTTTTCCTTAAGTTAATGAATTGGATGGGTTTGCGCAACGCAATTCACAACATTCTCCAAAAGTCCTTTACGTGAACAGCACAATAAAGATACAATCAAAGATCATTAAGCATTATGAAAACTATAAGTGTTGACGAGGCATTCGTTACTATGATGAGCATGAAACTCGTGCCAAGAATATGTTTAACACGATTGTTTATAAGCAACCTCCACTACTTGTGAATATAAGTTCATAACGATTAGGTGAAATTCACTTATATTCTAGCGTCATATTTATGCATGAAAATTAAGCGCGCATTCTTAATAAACATTCATAAATAAGCTATCAATCAAACGGTTAAACAAATTGAATCCACAACTTATGAAATTCCAACGAAAGTTAATCAATTCATATTGCAAATATAAACATAGTTTCGAATCACCCCCTACCTAAAGGGGGTTTAGTTCCTCATAACCTTGAAATCAAAGAAACACCTAAACATTCCAACAACTCAAAGCTTGAATTGTATGAACGTTTAAGCACTCTTCTCTTCCATACATACAAAACAAAGAGAATTAAAATGAAACTTTGAAATCAAAGAAACACCTAAACATTCCAACAACTCAAAACTTGAATTGTATGAACGTTTAGGCACTCTTCTCTTCCTCGTTGTTGTAGCACAAGGTTTAAGGGATGTTGTTGGTGTGTTGAATGGTTTGGAGAATTTATGGAAATGGAAGAAATGGAGGAGAAATGGAAGGGAAACTCACGGCCAAAGGGGGAAGAATGGATGATTTTGAAGAGTGTTGTGTTGTGAATGAGATGAAGAATGCCTTGAATGATGAGAGTGCAAGGGTATTTATAGGAGTAGTGGAGGGAACATATAGGGAGAGAATGGATGGGAGAGCATGTGAATGATAGCTAGGAGAATGATTAAAGGGGTGTGAATGGTTGGAAATGCATGTGGGTGAATTGGTGGTGCAATGATGAAAAGTGAATAAATAATGCATGTAGGGTTAGCTAGGTTGGCTTTGTTTGGGTGCATGTGAGTTAAAGAGGGAGAATGTGGTGAAATGATGAAGTAGGAAGGTGGAAATGCATGTGAGATGTTGGAAAGGAAATGGGAATATGAGTGCATGTGGGTGAATGATTTGTGGTGCAATGATGAAGAGTGAATAAAGAATGCATGTAGGGTTAGCTAGGAAAGTGGGAATGTGGTTGAATGATTAAAGGGACATGCATGTGGCTTGTTTGATTGCTTGGTGAGATGATGCATGCTTGTAGTTTAGGGTGTTGAATATGGATTTGCATGGCATTTGAATTGATTGTGGGCTTTGGAATTGGAAGGAAATGCATGGCAAAGGGCTTGGTTTAAGAGAGAATGGGCTAGGCCCTTTGTTTTATGTCCAAAGTGAATACAAGGCCTTCAAATTCGTCCAACATTTTGGCTCCAATCATATGCCATCCATTCCAAGCCCAATTTTGCTCCAAAATGCTCCAAAATGCATCTTTTTTCTTCCTTAAGCCCTTAGAACCTGAAAACACACAAAAGAAGCATAAAGGACTAAAATAACTAGAGAAACATAACGTAAATGCACGAGAACAAGCCATTTAAGTCGCATGAATATGCTCCTATCAAACTCCCCCACACTTATCTTTTGCTAGTCCTCGAGCAAAACAGAAAGAAAAACAAAACAAAACGAAACGAAACAAAACAAGTAAAACACACCTAAACCTTCCAACAACCGTCTTAGGGATTTCCAATGCACATGACAAGTTAAAAATCATCATTCCCACAGATTTTAGTCATCTTCACACTTAAGTACATTCTTAATCATAGTCACCATATACTAGTTCACAATTAAGCATTTAAAACCATGTTTTGAATGTAGTAACATGCCTTAGAGAATTTGCTCAATTCCTTACAAGATATGCACTCGATTTTCACTCAGAATTTCTAACTACACACCCTAATCTAGTCATATGTGAGAAGATTGATGTAAACATGAAAACGACACTCACATATATGTATCACAAAGAACGCAATTTCTGGAGTTAATAATCAAGTTTAGATATGATCTCATGAATGGAATGCTACTACTTAGACGCGAGAACCAGTGACACCATATGCTCATACCAAGTTCAAACTCCACAAATTGAAACACATAACACTCAAGATTGAAGTCACGGGTTGTAATGGGGCTTGGGGTGTGTGGATAACAAAGAAGGGATATGGAAAACAAAGGTTCTTAAAGAAATAGTGAGCAAGACAATTGAATCAACTTAGAATTCACTTTTGAATGAAAACTCAACTTTGGAACAAAAAGGGAGACAATTTAGGGCCAGAATTGGTGTTTTGAGCCCTTTCTTCAATCACTCATTCTTTCATTTTTCAAGCTCTTTTTTTTTTTTTTTTTTTTTTTTTTTTTCTTTCTTTCTTTTCTGTTTGAAACTCAAAACATACTTAAGAACAAGCATTCCTTCCCCCACACTTATTTTCTTGCATAATGTAACTCAAAAGGAATTCATTTAAGTTATGCTCACTATCTTTTAAGAACAAGGGTGTGGATTGTCCTAAACTAGGCTAGGTGAGGATAATGTGGGTTGACAAAGAATAAAGGCTAAACAAAACTCAACGGGGTTAAAACTTACAACATATACGAAATATGGGAAGTGAGGTTATTTGGCTATGGTGGCAATTACACAACTTCATCTTGAATATGTTATGTAAATCAATAACATGCTTTGAATGAAATGGGCATGAGTTCTAGCATTTGGAACTATATGATGAAACGCCTTCTAAGTAGTAACCAAGCAAAGAATAATGAGATCATGCAACAACTTTGGAAAACAAGAAATCACAGATTATACTCTCCAAAGAACGTTATAGGCTCAAGTCTCTCAGGGTTGTAGCGTTTGTTTGAGTTCCTTCCTTCAAGCATGTTACATAACTAATTTTTTTTTTTTTTTTCTTTTATGATTACATGTGAAGTCATACATTATAACCATAACCAAGCATATACCAAGAGTAAATCAAACTTTTCTCCATGTTTATAACTCTTTTCAACAGTCATGCAATTAGAAACCAAATCCTTATCATTGTGTTGGAAGGTGACCTACGACACAAAAACGACTCAAAACACTCTTTTTAGGCTTTTCAAAACATGTTTTTCAAATTTTTATGTGATTTTCGAAATTTAAGTCAAAACACACTAAACACACTTAAAAACAGCAAGAAACAACATTTGAGGTTTATGGTGGATAAAACCCTACGAATTTGCATCAAAACACTTTAATAACTCCCCCACACTTAATTCAAACATTGTCCTCAATGTTAAAAACCACACTAAACACAAACAAACATATAAACAGCAATTAAACATACTAAACATGGCTAAATGTATCTAACAAAGAGAAGAGTTTAGAAATGCAAATCTGGTTGTGGAGTGTTCGTTCCATCTTCTCCTTGATCATTGCAGTGAGGCTTGGATCTTTGTGATTCCACAGGCTTACTCTTGAACTGCGTTGTTCCCATCGTTGATTTTCCTTTGTGCTACTCTTGAACTGGGCAGCAGGCTTCCTTTGGTCTCCCCCGAAGGTCTGAGCTTTCTCCTCTTAACTGTTTCCTTGTTCAATCTCTCCAATTCGTATTGAAGAGGGTTAGAGGATAGCTCAGCAAAGCTAGGTAAGCAACCAGGGAATAGAGTCCAGATAGACTCCAAGTGCCGGCTGATTGCTTATTTCACTTTGCCATGCAAGTAATATCAAGGACAAAGGAAAAGACAGGGAAAAAGCATGATATGAGATACCTTTGCTTTTGACCTTGATGATATGAGATACCTTTGCTTTTGAAGAAGCGGTGAATGAATCAGCACATGTATGTGTTGTGCTGCTTCCTCCTGGATCATCTGTACTCCAGGCATCTGGTATCATCTTTGGGAAAGAAAAGAGAATGGAGTATCTCGAAAGGCTTTGCTGGGAGTGCACCCTCAGAGGTGAGAAAGAGTTGGGCATTTTCTTCAGTTCTGTCTTGCCAAAAAAAAAAATGAAGGTCGACATATATAGGGAATTCAATAGCAAGTGGTGATACTGTGCTTTTACCGTTGTCGACAAACATTTTGATCCCGCAAATCCGGCTTTTTGGAATAGTGACGACTCCTCGATCTTTGAAGACGTCTCTTCGATAAAGCTGCACGCGCTTTCTGAAAAGCAGAGAAAGCGTCGCCGAACTTTGCGCCTGTCGGCTAAAGACGTGTAGCTGCGATGATGGCCTCCACGTGTTGAACGCGTTTTCTGAAAAGCTGAGGGAGCGTCGCCGAACTTTGCACCTCAAATTCCGGCTTTTTGAATCGGTGGACGCGTTGCCTTGGCTTTTTATAGAGCTATCGATCACCGCCAACTTACACACTCTGAAGATTTCCCATTCTGAAAAAATTGGTTCCGGCCTTTCGAAAATTTACTCCGTCCACCCCTTCTTTTTGAACACTTTTGAAAAATGGCAAACCCATCGAACCTTAGCTTAGAATTGAGTCTCCGCAGTGATTCGGGCGTGCCGCAACAAGATAACGTATGGCGCCCTTCTTTCTTATCTTCTGACGGTCCTCTTACAGTTGAAGACTCCGTGATGCAGGACGCCACAACAGCTACGATAGTAGCTCGGAACCTCCTCACTCCCAGAGATAGTCAGCTGCTTTCAGGACGGTCCGATCAGTTGGCCGTTCAAGAGTCCCTGGCTCTCAGCGTGCAGTGCGCAGGCTCTGTGTCCAACATGGGCCAACGCCTCCTTGCTCGCTCCCGTCAGGTTGAATCTTTGATGGCGGAGGTTGAGATCCTGAAACAAGAGATCAAACAACTTAAGTATGAGAATAGAACTTTGCATGTGCTTGCCAATAACTATTCGTCGGGCATGAAGAGGAAGCTTGATGAGATGCTGGAATCTCAAGGTCGGATGCAAAGTGACCGTCAACGGCTTGCGTCTTTCTTCCAGGGGCACCTCTTTCCTGGGTCATCCAGCGTTCCGCCAAGTATTGGGGCCTGGAATGCTCTATATCCTATGCCTCCCGCTCCTATGCCTTCTGCTCCGATGCCTCTTGCTCCGATGCCTCCTGCTTCGATGCCTTCTGCTTCTAGAGTTTTGCCTCGTGGCGGGTCTTCACGCAAACAAAAACAAAAACAACCTTTGTGAAGCTCCATTTGTTAGATACATTTGTAATTTCTCGAAAATTAATGAAAAAGCTTTGTTTTATTCACTGTATTGGGTTGCCTCCCAAGTAGCGCTTTCTTTTACGTCTTGCAGCCGGACGGTACCTCCATTTAAGCTTGACTAGGTTCCACGGCATGGAGGGGTACCTCCTCCACGACATGCTCCTCAAACATCTCGTAATAGGGCTTCAATCGATGCCCATTCACTTTGAATTCTTGCTGCGTCCTTGAACTTTTGATTTGTACTGCACCATGAGAGAAAACATTAGTGACAATAAAAGGGCCAACCCACTTTGAACGTAACTTACCGGGGAATAATCGAAGACGAGAGTTGAATAACAACACTTTCTGCCCAATTGAGAAGGTTTTGCCTCTAATCATCTTGTCATGGACGGCCTTGGTCTTCTACTTGTAAATCCGGGCATTCTCATACGCTTCATGCCTAATCTCTTCAAGCTCGCTCAATTGTAGCTTCCTATGGTTTCCAGCCGCGTCCACATCCATATTGAAGGTCTTGACCGCCCAATGTGCCTTGTGCTCAAGATCTACGGGTAGATGGCACGGCTTGCCATAGACTAGCCGAAATGGGGACATACCAATGGGCGTTTTGTACGCCGTTCGATAGGCCCATAGTGCATCCTCCAAGCGCAAGCTCCAATCTTTTCTATTCGGTCCAACGGTCTTTTCCAGGATTTGCTTGATTTCTCGATTTGAAACTTCGGCTTGGCCACTGGTTTGGGGGTGATAAGGTGTGGAAACCTTATGCATCACGTTGTACTTCTTGAGCAATGCTATAATGGTGCGGTTGCAAAAATGAGTCCCACCATCGCTTATGAGCACTCGAGGCATCCCAAATCTAGAGAAAATGTTAGATTTCACAAAGTCTGCAACAACTCTAGAATCGTTAGTTCGGGTGGCTTTAGCTTCCACCCACTTTGACACATAATCAACGGCAAGTAAAATGTACGTAAAACCAAAAGACATAGGGAATGGACCCATAAAATCAATACCCCAAACATCAAAGATTTCAACAACAAGGATTGGGGTTTGCGGCATTTGGTCTCTTTGGCCTATACTTCCGGTCTTTTGACATCTATCACATGTTAAGCAAAAAGCCCTAGCATCTCTAAACAATGTAGGCCAATAAAAACCACTCTCAAGAACCTTAAACGCGGTGCGTTGTGTGCCAAAGTGTCCACCACATGCATATGTATGGCAAAAACTCAAAATGGAATTAAATTCAGATTCATGAACACAACGACGCACAATCTGATCAGGGCATATTTTCCACAAATAAGGGTCATCCCAAACATAAAAACGTGCATCCTTTTTTAATTTATCACGTTGAGCCTTGCTTAAGGTGTTAGGAACTTGCTTAGACACCAGAAAATTAACCAAATCAGCATACCAAGGCTCACTTACCTGGATAGACATTAATTGCTCATCGGGAAAGGTTTCAGAAATTGGCGCTACTTCCTCATGTACCATTCGACTTAGGTGGTCAGCCACCACATTCTCCACGCCTTTCTTATCCCGAATCTCAATGTCAAACTCTTGTAGAAGCAACATCCATCGAATCAATCTAGGCTTGGCCTCCTTTTTCGTGAGCAAATATTTGAGAGCTGCATGATCAGTAAAAATAACAACTTTAGTACCAAGTAAGTAAGATCGGAACTTATCTAATGCAAAAACCACAGCAAGTAATTCTTTCTCAGTGGTTGAATAATTTAATTGAGCATCATTTAGTGTCCTAGAAGCATAATAGATCACGTGGGGTTGCTTGTTCTTTCGCTGTCCCAAAACAGCACCAATGGCATAGTCCGACGCATCACACATTAACTCGAATGGAAGGCTCCAATCTGGAGGTGTGATAATAGGAGCCGAAGTGAGAGCTTCCTTCAAGTGCTTGAATGCCGTGGAGCATGCTTCATCAAACTCGAAAACCACCTCTTTTTGAAGTAACCGGCATAGTGGCTGTGCAATCTTGGAGAAATCCTTAATGAAACGCCTATAAAAACCTGCGTGGCCAAGAAACGAACGAACCTCTCTAACCGAAGTTGGAGAGGGTAAGTGGCGAACAAGGTCTACCTTCGATTTATCTACTTCAATGCCTTTTTCAGAAATGATATGGCCTAGAACAATACCTTGCTTAACCATGAAGTGGCATTTTTCCCAATTAAGTACAAGATTCGTTTCAACACAACGTTTCAAGATTAAAGTCAGATTATTCAAGCAATGATCAAATGAATTGCCAAACACGCTAAAATCATCCATGAATATCTCAATAATCTTCTCCACATAATCAGAGAATATACTCACCATGCATCGTTGAAACGTCGCCGGAGCATTGCACAAGCCAAATGGCATGCGTCTATATGCAAAAGTGCCAAAGGGGCACGTAAATGTTGTCTTCTCTTGGTCCTCTGGAGCGATCACAATCTGGTTATATCCGGAATATCCATCAAGAAAGCAATAAAATTCATAACCGGCTAACCTTTCCAACATTTGGTCGAGGAATGGTAATGGAAAGTGATCCTTCCTTGTCATGGCATTTAACTTCCTGTAATCAATGCAAACACGCCAACCAGTCACAACACGAGTGGGGACAAGCTCTTGTTCTTCATTCTTCACCACTGTGACGCCAGACTTCTTTGGAACAACCTGCACAGGTGACACCCAACGACTATCAGAAATAGGATATATAACACCACAATCAAGTAATTTTATAACCTCCTTTTTCACTACTTCCATCATAGGTGGATTAAGGCGACGTTGAGCTTCACGAGATGGCTTGGCTTCCTCCTCCAAAAGGATGCGATGCATGCACGTGGTGGGACTAATGCCTTTGATATCCGCCAAAGTCCATCCAATGGCAGATTTGTGCTCTTTTAACACCCTTATCAACTTGTCTTCTTCTTGAGCCGTGAGTAAGTTTGAAATGATGACGGGTAGCGTTTGATCTTGGCCCAAGAACACATACTTCAAGTGACTAGGTAATGGCTTTAACTCAAGTGTAGGTGGCTGCTCAGTTGATGGAAGTAACTTGTTAGTCAAAACCGAATCTAAAAGTGAGATTGGAGACTTACCAGAGTGGAAGGGCAATGACTCGAGGGCAGCGACCATTTCAAGTACTTCATCACAAGGGGGTACGGTAATATGGTCAGATTGCATGCCGTGGGTTAAGGCTACTTCAAGTGCATCTTCGTTCATTTGATCCAAATGCACCTGTGCCAAAGAATCAACAATATCAATAGCAAAACAAGAATGGTCCTCAATTGGATGTTTAATGGTTTCAGAAAGATTAAAATGAATAATGTCCCCATCAAACTCCATGGTCAATGTTCCCGTATACACATCAATCTTTGTTCTTGCTGTTTCATGAAGGGACGGCCTAGCAAGATTGGCAATGATGGAGCATGGCTTGAATCCTCCATGTCTAAAACATAGAAATCTGCGGGGAAAATAAGGTGATTGACCTGCACTAAAACATCCTCAAGGACTCCCTTGGGATAAGCGTTAGAACGATCGGCCAATTGAATTATAACGCCATCTTGTTTTAACTCGCCAAGGTTCATTGATGCATAAATGGAATAAGGCATGACATTTATGGATGCACCTAAATCAAGCATGGCATGTTCAAAACGATTATGTCCAATCAAACAAGGAATCGTGAAACTACCAGGGTCTTTGCACTTGGTAGGTAGTTTACGTTGCAAAACAGCGGACACATTCTCGCTTACCTTAACTACCTCTTTGTTTGCCCTTCTTCTCTTTGTATTGCATAGGTCCTTGAGGAATTTAGCATACTTTGGAACCTGTTTGATTGCATCGAGAAGCGGTATGTTCACTTGCACCTTCCGGAACGTTTCAAGAATGTCCTTCTCGCTTTCTTCCTTTTTTTCTTGCATGAACCTGCGAGGAAAAGGTACATTGGGCAGATTAGGACGTGAAGTACATGAATTTGAACTTAAATCACCTGATTTGGCCGAGTTAGGGTAATTGGAGGCCTGCGGCATTGGGTTTTTCACTCTTTCCGTGGGTGAGCTAGACACTTCCTTAGGTTGTGTCGTCTCTTCATCTACTTCCTGGGCAGATTTGGAATTGTTTGGCTCGGTCCCAACTTCTTTTCCACTCCTTAGGGTGATGGCCTTGGCGGATTCGAATCCTCCCTTTGGATTGACTGTGGTTGAGCTAGGAAGCTTTCCTTTATCTCTAATCTGTCCAAGGAACTCAGAAATCTGCCCCATTTGTTTCTTCATATCCATCATCTCCTTCTCGTTATTTTCTATCCGGTTGTTTTGATTTTGCAACCCCTGCGAAATAGAGGTTAGTAATTGCATAGCTTGATTACTTTCCAAGGACGTACCTGAATGAGATGATGTCGAAGGTTGTTGGGATTGTTGGGGTGCATACGGCTTGGAATAAAACCCAGGGGGGTTTGGCCTAAATCCTCCTTGTTGGGCAGCTTGTTGTGGCTCCCTCCATTTGAAGTTTGGATGGTCCCTCCATCCGGCATTGTAAGTGTTCGAGTATGGGTTGTGTTGATTTTGTCCTTGGAACCCAATTGCATTGGCAGATTCCCACCCACCATTCTCGATTAGTTGAGGGCACTTGTCGGATGGATGCCCTTGAATTGAGCACACGCCACAAACTTGGTGTTCTTGTGCTTTTGGACCATTCACAACCTGAGAAACAAGAGAAGTAAGATTAGCAAGTTGTGATTGAATTTCAGAAATAGCACTCACCTCATTTACACTTTGTTGCCGTGGGGCTTCCCTTTGGCCCACTCCTTCATATTGTTGAGCGTTGAGTGCTCGGTTGGCTATGAGAATCTTGGCATCCCTTGGTGTTTTGTCCACCAATGCTCCTCCCGCTGAGGCATCAAGCATTTGACGTTCGATAGGAAGGAGGCCCTCATAGAAATATTGAAGGAGAAGTTCCTCCTTCATTTGATGTTGAGGACATGAAGCTACAAGGCCCTTGAAGCGCTCATGATAAGCCGGGAATGTCTCACCATAATTCTGTTGAATACCACTAATTTTCTTCCGTAGGAGAATCACTCTTGAAGTAGGGAAGAATTTCTCCAAGAAAGCACGCTTCATACTCTCCCACGAAGTCACCGTTCCTGGGGCTAGTTCGTAGAGCCAATCTTTGGCCTTGTCCATAAGTGAAAATGGAAAAGCCTTCATCTTCAATATACTCCCATCCACAGTGACGGGGGTCATGCTCGAACAAACCACCTCGAACTCCTTCAAGTGTTTGTTGGGGTCTTCCATAGACAAGCCATGGAACTTCGGAATATGGTGTAACAAACTGGATTTGAGTTCAAACACCTCAGTCGTCCCCTCTGCAGCCGTGGGGTATTGGATACAAAGAGGCAATGCATTATCCAAACCCGAGGCCGAAAGCTCCTTGATGGTTCTATTATCTGCTGCCATGGCTTGTTCTTCTTCAAAAATTTGGTCAGTGGGCTTTTCTTCTACACCTACTTCGTCCTCTTCAAGCCCAGGTTGTGGTGGAGGTTGTGGTGGCTCTTGTTGACTCCTCGTTCTCCTCAAAGTGCGTTCAAAATCACCGTCAAAGTCGGAGATGTTCTCTATAATAGGCCGAGAGCTACGAGTCATACACAGTACCTGAAAAACAAGAAAACAAACAAACTAAGAATCTGATATAAGAATGCACGAAAAACAAAAAAAAATAAAAATAAAAATAAAGAAAAGGGACTAGCAAAGTTGCTAATCCCCGGCAACGGCGCCAAAATTTGATGCGAAAATTATATGCACACAAATTAAACCCTCTTTTTGTCAATTGTAGTATAAGTATAAGTAGGGATCGTTCTGGACCGGGGATTAGGAGGGATTGCTAAGACCTTGTAAACTGATTCAAAAACGTAAAAACAAGATAAAACACTAAACTAGACTCAAAGAATGTGAAACTAAACGTTAAAACATTAAGACAAACCAAAAGACTCAAAACTAATTTTGGACGAATTTAAGATTATGGCTTGATTCAAAATACTTTAAAACACAAACTAAACAGATTCTAAGCACTAAAGAACAAGAAAGTAAAAAGGGGGGGAAAAGTTTTGATTTGACGAAATTTGAAATAACAAAACAAGTTAATAAACTGAGCGGAATGTAAATATGAAATTGTGATGGAATGAATGGAATGAAGGCTAGCTAAGGGGTTTTTCTCCACACATGTTATACTTGCATACAAGATTGATTCTCAGTTGGTCTTTCGATAAATTATGATACTCAACACTCCGGATTAATTAGGTCCGCTTAAATTAACCGTCAAGTTTTCCTTAAGTTAATGAATTGGATGGGTTTGCGCAACGCAATTCACAACATTCTCCAAAAGTCCTTTACGTGAACAGCACAATAAAGATACAATCAAAGATCATTAAGCATTATGAAAACTATAAGTGTTGACGAGGCATTCGTTACTATGATGAGCATGAAACTCGTGCCAAGAATATGTTTAACACGATTGTTTATAAGCAACCTCCACTACTTGTGAATATAAGTTCATAACGATTAGGTGAAATTCACTTATATTCTAGCGTCATATTTATGCATGAAAATTAAGCGCGCATTCTTAATAAACATTCATAAATAAGCTATCAATCAAACGGTTAAACAAATTGAATCCACAACTTATGAAATTCCAACGAAAGTTAATCAATTCATATTGCAAATATAAACATAGTTTCGAATCACCCCCTACCTAAAGGGGGTTTAGTTCCTCATAACCTTGAAATCAAAGAAACACCTAAACATTCCAACAACTCAAAGCTTGAATTGTATGAACGTTTAAGCACTCTTCTCTTCCTCGTTGTTGTAGCACAAGGTTTAAGGGATGTTGTTGGTGTGTTGAATGGTTTGGAGAATTTATGGAAATGGAAGAAATGGAGGAGAAATGGAAGGGAAACTCACGGCCAAAGGGGGAAGAATGGATGATTTTGAAGAGTGTTGTGTTGTGAATGAGATGAAGAATGCCTTGAATGATGAGAGTGCAAGGGTATTTATAGGAGTAGTGGAGGGAACATATAGGGAGAGAATGGATGGGAGAGCATGTGAATGATAGCTAGGAGAATGATTAAAGGGGTGTGAATGGTTGGAAATGCATGTGGGTGAATTGGTGGTGCAATGATGAAAAGTGAATAAATAATGCATGTAGGGTTAGCTAGGTTGGCTTTGTTTGGGTGCATGTGAGTTAAAGAGGGAGAATGTGGTGAAATGATGAAGTAGGAAGGTGGAAATGCATGTGAGATGTTGGAAAGGAAATGGGAATATGAGTGCATGTGGGTGAATGATTTGTGGTGCAATGATGAAGAGTGAATAAAGAATGCATGTAGGGTTAGCTAGGAAAGTGGGAATGTGGTTGAATGATTAAAGGGACATGCATGTGGCTTGTTTGATTGCTTGGTGAGATGATGCATGCTTGTAGTTTAGGGTGTTGAATATGGATTTGCATGGCATTTGAATTGATTGTGGGCTTTGGAATTGGAAGGAAATGCATGGCAAAGGGCTTGGTTTAAGAGAGAATGGGCTAGGCCCTTTGTTTTATGTCCAAAGTGAATACAAGGCCTTCAAATTCGTCCAACATTTTGGCTCCAATCATATGCCATCCATTCCAAGCCCAATTTTGCTCCAAAATGCTCCAAAATGCATCTTTTTTCTTCCTTAAGCCCTTAGAACCTGAAAACACACAAAAGAAGCATAAAGGACTAAAATAACTAGAGAAACATAACGTAAATGCACGAGAACAAGCCATTTAAGTCGCATGAATATGCTCCTATCATGCTACGATCACGTGAAGGCTGGGCGACGAATCGCGGGTCACCTACGAGTCGGAACCACCTATAGTGGTCTGTACGACAGGACTGTGCACCTAACTTGGATCCAAGATGAGCGTGTGGTGCAGGAGGTGAACATCACATGAAGGACTGTGCCCAACTCTAAGTGGAATGATGCGAACTAAGAAAGCACACAAATTAAAACCCTCTTGTGACAATTGTAGTAAAGATGCAAGTAGGGATCGTTCTAGACCGGGGATTAGGAGGGATTACTAAATCACTTGGAAACTGACTCAAAAACGTAAAACAAACGTTAAAAACACTAAACTAGACTCAAAGAATGTAAAACTAAACAATAAAATACTAAAACAAATCAAAGGACTCAAAGAATACAAAACACTTATAAACACAAACTAAGACACTTTCTAACTAAATTAGACACTAAGGTAAAGGGGGATTGTGGTTTTGACGAAAATAAATTAAATGCACAGATTGTAAATTTAAGGCAGAATGTAAATATGAATGTGATGAAAATATGGAATGAATGCTAGCTAGAAGGTTCTTCTCCACACATGTTACACTTGCATACAAAATGATTTTCAGTTGGTCTTTCGATAAATTATGAAACTCAACACCCCAGGTTAATTAGGTCCGCTTAAATTAACCGTCAAGTTCTCCTTAAGTTAATGAATTGGATGGGTTAGCGCAACGCAATTCAAAACATTCTCCAAAAGTCCTTTACGTGAAAAGCACAATAAAGATACAATCAAAGATCATTAAGCATCATGAAAACTATAAGTGTTGACGAGGCATTCGTTACTATGATGAGCATGAAACTAGTGCCAAGAATTCATTTAACGCGATTGTTTATAAGCAACCTCCACTACTTGTGAATATAAGTTCATAACTATTAGGTGAAATTCACTTATACTCTAGCATCATATTCATGCATGAAAATTAAGCGTGCACTCTCAATCAACATACATAAATAAGTTATCGAACAAGCAGTTAAACAAATTGAATTCACCATTCATGAAATTCCAACCAAAAATAATCAATTCATATTGCAAGCATAAACATGGTTTCGAATCACCCCCTAGCTAACTAGGGGGATTTAGCCTCTCATATTCGCAAAAAGAGAAATACAATTGAATTTAAACATAAAGCACAAAGGATTGATTACACCTAGAACGCCCAACGAATCCACTTGAATTTCTGCGCGTCTAAGTCCTCTTTCCTCTTCTCCTTGCTGTGGCAGTGAGGTTAAATGGATGATTTGGATGTTATTTTGGGTTGGGGATGGATTTAGGGAGGATTGGTGGTGCGGCAAGGTGGTGGAGTGATGGAGGAAGGTTGGTATGGTGGCTGGAAGGGTGGAGGAAGGCTGCTGCCGAGAAGGAAAAAAAGGTGCGGCTGGACAGTTTTTTTATAATGGTTGCTGCGGCACTTAGACAAAGAAATGGGATTTGCGGATTAAAAAATGCGGCTGCTAGGTTTTTCTTTTGTAGTGCACGGATTAGGTTTTGGGGAAATTGGAATGTGCTGCACGGTTTTTGATAGAATTATGTGGAAATAATCACGGCCTAATGGTTGAATAATGGGAGCCTTTTGGGGGGTTAGTCACGGCTGAAAATAAAAAAATAGGAAAAATGGTGGCTTAGGGAAATTAGGGTTAAAATGGAATGTTGGATGAATAATATATTAGATATGGATATGGGAAATTAGTGCACGGATTGTATATGGAATGGTGGATGAATAATATATTAGATATGGATATGGGAAATTAGTGCACGGATTGTATATGGAATGGTGGATGAATAATATATTAGATATGGATATGGGAAATTAGTGCACAGATTGTATATGGAATGGTGGGATAATAAAGGGAAGTGCGGCAAGGTGGTGAATTAGGTTATGGTGGTGGAATTAATGGGGTTAGTGGAATGGTGGATGAATTATAATGTGAAAGTTGAATTAGGGTGCGGCTCTTATCAAAATAATGGGATGGTTGCTTGTTTAACTAGGGTTAATAGGATGAATGGATGAGATGGTTTCATAGATCAATGGGTGGATTAAATGGATGGCTATGGTTTAAAGGGAATTAGGGTTTATGGATGATGGATAGGAATGGTGGGATGCACGGATTGATGGGGGATTAATGGCTGCGGCAATAGGGTTTAGTTTTGGACGTCCATTCCTCGTGCTCCATTTGCATACACCACATTCCAGCTCAGTTTTGCTCCAAAAGCTCCAAATTGCATCATTTCATGTAATATGTCCTTTAAACCTGAAAACACATGAAAGTAGCTTAAAAGACTACTTTAACAAAGAAAACATAACAAAAATGCATAAGAACTAGCTAACTAAGGCGCATAAATATGCTCCTATCAAATTCCCCCACACTTAGCTTTTGCTAGTCCTCGAGCAAAACAAAACAACTAAAATAAACAATACGAAACAAAACAAAACAAAACATAACCTAAACCTTCCAACGTTTGCCTCAGGGATTTCCAATGAAACATGACATGTCAAAGATCATTACTCACATAGCTTTTAGTCTTCCTTCCCCTCAAGCACATACTTAATCATAGTCACCATTCACTAGTTCGCATTTAATCAAATAAAACACATTTTGAATGTAGTAACATGCCTTAGAGAATTCCCTCAATTCCTCACTCGTTATGCACTCAATTTTCACTCAGATTTTCTGACTACACACCCTACACTAGTTATATGTGAGAAGATTGATGTAAACATGAAAGACTAGTACTCACATATGTTATAACAAAGAAAGCAATTTCTAGAGTAATTAAACGTGTTTGGATATGATCTCATGAATGGAATGCTACTACTTAGATGCGAGAACCAGTGACACCATATGCTCATACCAAATTCAAACTCCACAATTGAAATGCACAACACTCAAGATAGAAGTCAAGGGCTGTAACGGGGCTTGGGGTTTTGGCTAACAAGGGAAGGTAAGGATAAACAAACGTTCTTTAAGCAATAATAAGTAAAGTAATGAAATTAAGACCTAGAATTCCCTTAGAATGCAGAAATCAACTTTTAAACAAATAGGGGAGATTCTAACAACTCTTAGGGCCTAATTCATTGTTTTGGGCCCTTACTTCAACAACCAATACTTTTCAAATTTTTTTTTTCTTTCAATTTTTTTTTTCCTTTTCTTTTCTTTCTTTCTTTTTTTTTTTTTTTTTTTTTTTTTTTTCCTAACCGTACCTATGGCACATAAACTCACATCAATAATCTTTCCCCCACACTTATTTCCTGCAACACATTAATCAAAAGGAATTCATTGCTTACTATGCTTCAAGAACAAGGGTAAGGATGGTCCTAATCTAGGCTAGGTGAGGATAATGCGGGTTAACAAAGAATATGGGCTAACACGGCTCAATGGGGTTAAACTTAAACACAAAATGAGTGAAGGGCACATGGCTGTTTGGCTTTGATGGTGGTGACTACACAACTTCATCTTGAATATGTGTTATGCAAATCAATGACATGCTTTGAATGAAATGGGCATGAGTTCTAGCATTTGGAACTAAGTGATGAAACGCCTTCTAAGTAGTAACCAAGCAAAGAATAATGAGATCATGCAACGACTTTAGAAAACATTAATGCACAGATTTTAACTCTCCAAATAACGTTTAGGCTCAAGTCTCACAGGGATGTAGCATTTGTTTAAGTTCCTTCCTTCAAGCATGTTACAAAAACTGATTTTTATCATTTGTGACTACATGTGAATTCGTAAACTATAACGACAACCAAGCATAAACCAAAGAGTATATCAAACGTCCATCCATGTTTGTAACTTTCTTTAACCATCATGCAATTTAAAACCAAATCCTCATCATTGTGTTGGAAGGTACCCTACGACACAAACAAACACACAAAAACAACTCTTTTTGGGTTTTTCAAAACAATTTTTCAAATTTTTATGGTAATTTCGGATTTTTAAGTCAACACACTCTTAAACACTCTAAAATAGCTTAAAAACACTTAAAAACAGCAAAGAACAAGTTTAGACATGTTAGGTGGTAAAACTCTACGAATTTCATGCACAAATATCTCAAAACAGAATGTTACCCCCCCACACTTAAACTAAACATTGTCCTCAATGTTTTAGACACAATTAAAAAAAAACATTACACAAAACATAAAGTAAGCAACAAAGGAAAGGGTTTAGGGACGCAAATCTGAGTGTGGAGCGATTCCCAAGTTCTTCCTTTCTTGATTGCATGGGTTGCCTCCCACGAAGCGCTTGCTTTAACGTCTTCCAGCCGGACGATGCTCCCTTGAAGGTTTATGGACCCCCACGGCATAGAGGGGTGCAACTACAATCTGTCCGACGAACCACTTCATGCTTTGGGTCCTTGAATGGAGTGGGATAATGATCATTTCTTATTGTCGTGTTTTTCTTTTCTACATCAACACGAATTCTCCCACGACGTTTAATTCGATTAGGTACCTGCACCACACGAGGTAACAACCTATTAGTTGAAATGGGAATCGAATTTGGAATAGGTGGCTTACCTTTGTACGGCAAAGAAGTGGTAGCACAATGAACGGATGCACAAGGGTTGCTCATGGCCAATTGTGGTCCTTTCAAGATTGGAGCCGTGCACTCCTTGTTCTCTACTCCAAATTCCTTCTCGGTGGTAGTTCGAGAAACATCCTTCTTGATCTTTGTTGAACACTCCGTCCCTATGTGTTCAATTACATTAATGGCACAACAAGAACGAACATTATTAATAGTCTCAATCGATTCAGGAATCTTAAAGTTAATCATATCACCACCAAAGGCCATAGTGACTGCTCCCTTGGCCACATCAATCTTGGTTTGAGCTGTTTTCATGAAAGGTCGTCCAAGTAAGAGTGGTGATGATGGAGAGTGTGCCGAATCTTCCATGTCAAGCACATAGAAATCTGCAGGAAAAATCAAATGGTCTACCTGCACCAAAACATCCTCCAAAACTCCTTTCGGATATGCATTAGATTGATCGGCTAGTTGAATAATAACACCATCCTTTTTAAGCTCTCCTAGATTCATAGATGCATAAACAGAATATGGCATGACATTAATTGAGGCACCTAAATCTAGCATGGCATGTTCGAACTTTGTATTTCCAATTACACAAGGGATAGTGAAACTACCTGGATCTTTGCATTTAGGAGGTAGTTTGCGTTGCAAGATGGCAGAGACATTCTCACTTACATGAACCACCTCTTTTTCTTGAATCCGTTTCCTTGTTGTACAAAGCTTTTTCAAGAACTTCGCATACTTCGGGATTGGCTTGATTGCATCCAAAAGGGGTATGTTGACTTGAACTTTTCTAAATGTCTCTAGAACATCTTTTTCCTCCTCTTCTTTCGTGGATTGCAAAAATCTGCTAGGAAAAGGAACATCGGGTGGAACAAAGTTAGAATTAATCAATTTTGACCCCAACTTACCTTTGGTGGCCGAATGAGATGAGTTGGGTGCATTAATGTCCCTTGGTAGTTGCGGCAAAGGTATTTGTACCCTTGCCGTAGGCTTGCTTGCTTCCTCCTCTTCATTTTGCAGCTTTTCATCCTCTTCTTCGCTTGATTTTGGTGTAGGACCTGCCCCAACTTCCTTACCACTTCTTAGGGTGATTGCTTTAGCTGATTCGAAACCTCCATTCGGATTTGGAATGGTGGAACTAGGGAGTTGTCCGGGATCTCGAAACTTACCTACAAACTCGGCAATCTGCCCAATTTGTTTCTCAAGTTGATCCACCCTCTTATCTTGGTTTTGCATAGCCTTCGCTTGATCTTCCTGCCCATTAGACAACTTAGTTAGTATCTTAATAAGTGTATCATTGTCTAAAGAGTTACCTGAACTTGTTTGGGCAGATTGTGGAGGTGCTTGTGTGGGTGCGAATGGCTTGGTGAAGAAGCCCGGAGGTTGTTGCCTAAAGCCCCCTTGTTGTGGTGGTTGTTGGGGCTCTCTCCATTTGAAGTTTGGGTGGTCTCTCCAACCCGGATTGTATGTGTTCGAGTACGGGTCGTTCCTTGGTTGGTTTTGACCCTGAAATCCAATCGTGTTGGCGCTTTCCCATCCACCATTTTCTATGAGTTGCGGGCACTTATCAGAAGCATGTCCTTGGATCGAACACACCCCGCATACAACCGGTCCTTGCATCCTCATGCCTTCAGCCATCTGAGACACAATGGACGTAAGATTAGCTAACTGGGTATGAATATCGGGGGTGGAACTTACCTCATGCACTTGCTGCCGTAGGGGTCCTCTTTGGCCTACTCCCTCATATTGTTGAGCGTTCAATGCTCGGTTCGCGATCAAGACCTTGGCCGCCATGGGCGTCTTGTCCACCAATGCTCCACCCGCCGATGCGTCGAGCATTTGTCGTTCGATTGGTAAGAGCCCCTCATAGAAGTATTGCAGAAGCAACTCCTCCTTCATCTGATGCTGTGGACATGAAGCAACAAGAGATTTAAAATGTTCATAGTACGTAGGAAATGACTCACCTTCATCTTGTTGAATGCCACTTATCCTTTTACGCAAAAGGATGATTCGAGAAGTTGGGAAAAACTTCTCCAGAAAGGCCCTCTTCATGCTCTCCCACGATGTGACGGTTCCGGGGGCTAAATCGTACAACCAATCCTTAGCTTTGTCCATTAAAGAGAATGGAAAAGCCTTCATCTTCAGAATACTTCCGTCTACGTTGACAGGAGTCATACTTGAGCATACCACCTCGAATTCCTTTAGATGCTTGTTCGGATCCTCCATGGACATCCCATGGTATTTCGGGATGTGGTGGAGCAAGCTTGACTTCAACTCAAACTCCTCGGTCTTCCCTTCGGCCGGTGGGGGATATTGGATGCACAAGGGTGCTGCATTAGCCAATCCCGAAGCGGAAAGCTCCTTAAGTGTCCGGTTGTCTACGGCCATGTCTTGTGGCTCCTCAAAGATCCCTGCCATGGCCTCTTCTTCCTCTTCTAGGCCTTGTTCATCAAGCTCAGGTTTCGGGCTTGGCGGATTTGATTCGTGATGCTTCTTCCTTCGTCTCAAAGTCCTCTCAAAGTCACTGTCAAAGTCTGAGATACGCTCACGAATCGGTTGAGAGCTTCGAGTCATGCACTAGTACCTAAAACAAGGAAAACAAAACAAAATCAGAAACTTCAACAAAATAAATAAATAAACAGAAATTAAACAATCCAAGGGATTAGCAAAGTTGCTAATCCCCGGCAACGGCGCCATGGAAGCACTAACACCGGGGTGCAGGTTATGAGCTCTCTATGCATCTCAAATCACTACTAAACATAAACATAAATCAAACTCACCTGGCACTTACCTGTGCGTCCACAGCACCAAACATATAAAAACATATGCGACTAATAATGCGTAAATAAATGGCAAATAATAAGCATGGCATATAAACATATAATGTTTCAAATCAATTTTTGGGAGAAACATAAGTATATAGGTATATACGGAAAACCAAAAGCCCACTCACTGGTATGTAGAAGGGTCGTAACCCTCTTGCCTCGAGTGACCGCGCTCGTCCTCGGGATAGGTCTCACCTATATGCGAAACAACTATAAAAACGTAAATTTTAAAGCACATAGCCAACCTTAAGAAATAACTTCTTATACAAAGCTCAAATGGGGTGTATGAATACACCAACGTGATCTACTTGTTGGAAATGTGCCCTAAAACCAATCATATGATGATACTTTACGGACATTTCAAACTAATGTAGTTTAAATGTAAAGGGCAAAGATTATTGTTTGAGCCGTCTCATATAAATATTAGATGCCTAAACGATAAGTCCAAGGAATATGTGATTGGAAGAATGCGATCTAAAGAAGTTAGATTCATGAGACCATTCTTTCGTTGACACATCCTAAACGTTCCTGATCATAGGATTGTCAATTGGGCATTGACAGTCCTTTAAGATCAGTATGTGTTATGTCTTCTCTTAGGGAGAGTGACTAGTCTCGAGTCATTGGTGTGTGTGACATCAAGACAAGTACGTAGGTGCTCAATAGAGAATGAGTTCACTGAACACGATCAACGAAGAGTTCTCATATTCATGTCACATGAGAACTCATGGTTGGGATAATGCAAATTAGTCTTTTGACCTGAGGCATCACAGTTGTCTTGTGGTTAGGTCCTTAATCTTTGATTATGTCAAAGTCACTCCATCAGGAGGGTGTCCACGGCATCGTTGGGGTTAAGCCACTTAGCCATGGAGGCAAGTGAATGCGCAACAAGGGATCTCTAACCTCAAACTGTTTGAGGGAGAATACTCTATGATATGATTAAGAATCTTTGGCCAAAGTATGAATGAGATTTAGGAATGTGTTCCAAATCACATTCAAGGTAATCATATAAGCACAAGACTCACATTGGATAGTAGACATGAATAAACTATCAAACCAAACAATGTGGTCAAGAGTATTGTATTAGAGAAATACCGTATTGCATTTGTAATCCTAAAACTGAATAGGTTCTCCACCTCTTCTGATTAGCTTGGGTAATCATGACATGCTGCTAGGCGTCAACCATGGTTTGTGGAAGCCCTAAAAGTGTATTATCACTAACGGGAGAATTGAAAGTAAGTTTCAATTCATAATCGATTTGAAAGAGTTTGAATCGCCCACTGCCTCGCTAAAAGGAACCTAATGGATCGTACACCATGTAAGGTAGAGATTGAAGATTCAACGGAGATGAGTAAGAATAATTAAATGGTTTAATTGTTTATGGCAAGGATTAATTAATATGATTATTAATCAAACGAATAAGTTCGTTAAAAGACCTCGGGATAGTTTTGGACCTTAAGGCCCAATGGGCTTCGAACGTCAAGTCCATTGACTTAAGTTGTATGACAACTTAATGAATAATGATTCACAAAGGCCCAAATAGCCCAATAAATCCCATATGGCCGGCCATTTAGAGGAAGGTAGTGAACTTGGCTTAATTGCAAGTTTGCCACTCCATTGTGAGGTGGTATAAAGACATCTTTATAGCCATTTCATCCTTAGGGTTTTCTTAGGAGTAAAGATGAGAACACAAACCTCCCTTTGCTCTAAAAGAGGCCGGCCACCCTTGAGGAAAACATCTAGCAATCTTACTTCCTCAGGGTCACTCATTTCTTCTACAATATGCCTTGGTGTGGAGACTTAGAGGTTCGCAATCTTACTTCCTCAAGGTCACTCATTTCTTCTACAATATTTCCCACCATAGCAGCACCCTACATGCATTCACTCTTCATAATTCACTCACATGCTCTCCCATCATCATTCCACACCTCCATTGCAGCCACCAACCAACCTAGCTGTCACCCACATGCTCTCCCATCATCATTCCCTCTTTAACCCATTCAGCCACATCCATCCCTATCCTAAACACATCATTCTACACCATCCATAACCCCCAAAACCTATCCTTAGACCTTGTGCCGCAACAAAGAGGAGGAGAAGGGCCTAAACGTTCATACAATTCAAGTTTGAGTTGTTGGAATTTTTAGGTGTTTCTTTTCCTTGATTTCAATGTTTAATTTCAATTCTCTTTGTTTTGTGCGTATGAGGAACTAAACCCCCCTTGGCTAGGGGGGATTCGAAATACATGTTTATGCTTGCAATATGATTTGATTACTTCCAATTGCGTTTCATAAGTTGTGAATTCAATTTACTTATCTATGTGAATTACATTGATTTGTGTGTGTTGGTTGAGAGTGCACGCTTAATTATCATGCATAAATTGGATGCTAGGATATAAGGAAATTTCACCTAATCGTTATGGAATTATATTCACAAGTAGTAAAGGTTGATGATCTCAATCGCGTTAAGTAAATTCTTGGCATAAGTTTCATGCAATCATAGTAACAAGTGCTTCGTCAGCGCTTATGGTTTTCATAGAACTTAATGATTCTTGCTTGTATCTCTATTATGCAATCATGTAGGGGACTTGTGGGGAATGTTTTGGGTTGTCGTATGCAATCATCCAATTCAATAACGTTAGGAAAATCTGAGGGTTAATTAGTGCAATTCACGGTTAATCTGGGGCGTTGAGAATTCATGGTTTATTGAAAAGCAATTAGAAATCGTTTTGTGTTCAAAGTATAACATGTGTGGAGATGAACCCCTTAGCTATTCCATCATCCATATTTTCATCAAATACATATTTAGAATCTGCCCTTTATTACAATCTGTGCATTTAGTTTAATTTCGTCAAAACCTCAATCCCCCTTTACTTTAGTGTCCAATTTAGTTAGAAAGTGTCTTAGTTTGTGTTTATTAGTGTTTTGATTCAATTTATTACACAAATTCGTCCAAATTCACCAAAGTGCTCAAAACTGCCCAGATTGTGTTTTTAAGGCAGTTTTGAGTGTTTTGGGGTTGTTTTGAGTCCTTTGGTTTGTTTTAGTGTTTTAAATGTTTAGTTTTGCATTCTTTGAGTCTAGTTTAGTGTTTTAAACTTTATTTTACGTTTTTGAGTCAGTTTCCAAGTGATTTTGCAATCCCTCCTAATCCCCGGTTAAGAACGATCCCTACTTATACTTATACTACAATTGATAAAAAGAGGGTTTAATTTGTGTGCGTATAATTATCACACCACCCGACGTCCAAAACCTTCAAACGAACCACCCCGAGCCTCCTAAGGACCTCACCAAGCTTCCTACAAGCTTGAAATTCCCAAAAACACAAGAATTAACGTGTGCATGAACAGTGACAAAATCGGGATATCCGAGTTCGACGTGAAAAAGAAGGTATCCTTACCTGAAATGGGTATGATTGAACTTCTACGGACCTCACGAGCACGAATATGTACTTTGTTTCCTCGATCTGTGAAGATTTGGAGGGTTTTGGGGTGTGTCCGTACAAATGGGGATGGAAATGGGAAAGAGAAAGGACTCGGGACAAGGGTGTAGGGTAGGGAAAGGGTGAGGGAGGTGTGGGGGAGTGTGTGTGGTCCAAATCCTGCCAACAAAAATCCCAAAAACAACCACACAACGAAAAACCATGCTAGGGGCAAAATCGTCATTTCACCCCTACGGTTCAAAAATCTGGAACGGGCTGTCACACGATATCTTAACGGGTCGTGTCGTATAACATCTATTAAAGTAAACGGGTAATATGACCCAACCCGATATTGACCAATTAATATTGTCAAGTAATATGACTCGACCCGTTACCTGTTGAAGAAAATATTTTTAAATCAATAAATAATGAAAATGAAAAACATAATTTGACCCAAATAAAATAGAAAACAAAATACTAAATTAGTATATGTATACCACATTGTCACATAAATATTACTCCAAAACATAAAAAAAAAAAAAAAAAATTAAAAAATTAAAAAATTAAAAAAAAATAAAATAAAACATTTGTCTTTCAAGTATTATATTCTAAAAAAATAAGAGCCTAATAGAAAAAACATTAGTACATTACTATAAAATACCAAATGTTCAAGGATATGCAAAATGAAGAGACTTGCGTTCCAAGGTTGACAAACCTTGCACGTTTATATATGCTTTCATATTTTTTAAACTTGTACATTAATGATTATGATTTTTATTTATTTTGAACTCCCTTAAAAATACTATTCATGAGGGGTTGTATGGTTTCAATATTCAAACAACTTTGTACCCACAATCATAGCATAGAGGATGGGATCATGAGCCTTTGCATATTTTTTCACATTTTTTGCACTTGTAAATTAATTATTATAATTCTTTTCAATGTGTTTGGTATTTTTACTTTTATTTTAATATGTTTTTTAATTTTTTTAATCTCACTCTTTGTCTATAATATACTATTAAAATAAATAAATAAATAAAATTTAATTTTTTGAATTTATATAGAATAATAATACAATATGTTTTTGTGACATCCCACATCACCCAGGGGAGTGATCCTTAAATGTATATTCCCATCTCTACCTAGCACGAGGCCTTTTGGGAGCTCACTGGCTTCGGGTTCCGTAGGAACTCTGAAGTTAAGCGAGAAGGGGGCTAGAGCAATCCCATGATGGATGACCCACTGGGAAGTTGCTCGTGAGTTCCCAAAAACAAAACCGTGAGGGAATGGTAAGCCCAAAGCGGACAATATCGTGCTACGGTGGTGGAGTCGGGCCCGGGAAGTGGTCCCTCTGATGCGAGATTTATACGCACACAAATTAAACCCTCTTTTTGTCAATTGTAGTATAAGTATAAGTAGGGATCGTTCTAGACCGGGGATTAGGAGGGCTTGCTAAAACCTTCTAAATTGACTTAAAAACATAAAAACACAATATAAAACACTATTTAATGCTCGAAGAAAGCAAAACTAAAAATAAGAAAGATTAAGACTAAGACTTCAACGAAATAGGGGGGAATTGGATTTGGACGAATTTAAACTAAAACGTAAAAACAATATAAAACGTTAAACTAGACTCAAAGAATGTGAAACTAAACGTTAAAACACTAAGACAAACCAAAAGAATCAAAATGCTTTAAAAACACAAACTAAATTGATTTCTAACTATATTGCACATTAAAGCAAAAGGGGGATTGAGGTTTGATGAAAATTGAAATAACGAAACAAGAATGTAATTGATGAAATAAGATGGTTGGTGAATTAGCTAGAGGTTCTTTCTCCACACATGATATTTATGCATATGAATCAATTTCCAGTTATTCCTTCATTGAATTATGAACGACAATGCCCCAAATTAACCGTGACATCACTAGTTAACCCTCAGATTTTCCTTATATTATTGGATTGGATGGCATCATTCGACAACCCAAAACATTCTCAAAAGTTCCCTACATGTCATCATAATAGAGATACAATCGAAGATCATTAAGAATAATGAAAACCATAAGCATTGACAAAGCACTTGCAACTATGACATCATGTTACTCATGCTAAGAATTAAACTTAACGCGATCGTGACAAGCGACCTTCACTACTTTCAAGTATAAGTTAGTAACGATTATGTGAAACCTTCTTAAACTTTAGCCACATATTCATGCATGATAATTAAGTGTCGACCCTTAATCAACAAACACAAATAAGTTAATCATCAAATAGTTAAGCCAATTGCATTCACGAATCAAGAGTTCATAACCGGAATTCATCAATTCATATTACATAAATAATCATGGTATTGAAATCACCCCTAGCCAAAAAGGGTTTAGTTCCTCATAACTTTGAAATCAAAGAAACACCTAAACATTCCAACAACTCAAACTTGAATTGTATGAACGTTTAGGCACTCTTCTCTTTCTCTTCTCATATTACAAAACAAAGAGAATTGAATTTAAACATTGAAATCAAAGAAACGCGTAAACATTCCAACAACTCAAACGTGAATTGTATGAACGTTTAGGCCCTCTTCTCTTCCTCTTCGTTGTAGCACAAGGACTAAGGGATGTTGTTGGTGTGTTGAATGGATTGGGGGATTATGGAAATGGAAGAAATGGAGGAGAAAGGGAAGGGAAGAAATGGAAGTGTTTGAGGGGTGTTGTGTTGTGAAATGAGATGAGATGCTGAATGAATGAATGAATGCAAGGGTATTTATAGGAGTAGTGGAGGGAACATATAGGGAGAGAATGGATGGGAGAGCATGTGAATGATAGCTAGGAGAATGATTAAAGGGGTGTGAATGGTTGGAAATGCATGTGGGTGAATTGGTGGTGCAATGATGAAAGAATAAGTGCATGTGTGTGTTTTGTGTTGGAATGAATGTGGATGCATGATGAAAAGTTAATAAATAATGCATGTAGGGTTAGCAAATAAAATCATAACTTAAAGGGGGGATGATTAAAGGATGTGGCTAGGTTGGAAAGGTGTGGAAGATGGATGGAATTAGGGGGAATGCATGGCAATGATGGGGAGTTCTTTGGTGATGAATGCAATGATGAAGAGTGAATAAATAATGCATGTAGGGTTAGCTAGGTTGGCTTTGTTTGGGTGCATGTGAGTTAAAGAGGGAGAATGTGGTGAAATGATGAAGTAGGAAGGTGGAAATGCATGTGAATGCATGTGAGTGCATGTGTGTGTGAATGGGTGTTTCTTGATGGTTTTGGGGTTGTGATGCATGTGAATGCATGTGGCTAAGGCTTGTTGATTGGGCTAGAGGTTTTGCATGGCTCAAAGGATTGTTTGATTGGGCTAGGCCCTTTGTTTTATGTCCAAAGTGCATACAAGGCTTTCAAATTCGTCCAACACTTTGGCTCCAAAAATATGCTATCCATTCCAAGCCCAATTTTGCTCCAAAATGCATCTTTTTGCTTCCTTAGCCATATGAACCTAAAAACACACGAAAATGGCTTAAACTACTAAAACAACTATGAATTAACAACATAGATGCACGAAAACAAGCTAAGTAAGTCGCCTAAATATGCTCCTATCAAATTCCCCCACACTTAGTTTTTGCTAGTCCTCGAGCAAAACAAAATAATAACAAACAAACAAAACGACACTAAACAAGTAAAACACAACCTAAACCTTCCAACAACCGTCTTAGGGATTTCCAATGCACATGACATGTTAAAAATCATCATTCCCACAGATTTTAGTCATCTTCACACTTAAGTACATTCTTAATCATAGTCACCACATACTATTTCACAATTAAGCATTTAAAACCATGTTTTGAATGTAGTAACATGCCTTAGAGAATTTGCTCAATTCCTTACAAGATATGCACTCGATTTTCACTCAGATTTTCTAACTACACACCCTAATCTAGTCATATGTGAGAAGATTGATGTAAACATGAAAACGAACACTCACATATATGTATCACAAAGAACGCAATTTCTGGAGTTAATAAGCATGTTTAGATATGATCTCATGAATGGAATGCTACTACTTAGACGCGAGAACCAGTGACACCATATGCTCATACCAAATTCAAACTCCACAATTGAAATGCACAACACTCAAGATAGAAGTCAAGGGTTGTAACGGGGCTTGGGATATTGGCTCACAAGGAAAGGTAGGGATAAACAAAAGTTCTTTAAACAATAGCAAGCAAAGTAATGAAATTAAGGCTTAGAATTCACTTGGCATGCAGAAATCAACTTTTAGACATAAGGGGGAGATTCAACAACTCTTAGGGCCTAATTTATTGTTTTGGGCCCTTACTTCAACCAACAATACTTTTCAACTCTTTTTTTTTTTTTTTTTTTTTTTCTTTCTTTCTTTCTTTTTGGCCGTGCCTATGGCACATCAACTCACATAAATACTCTTTCCCCCACACTTATTTTCTGCAATACCTTAATCAAAAGGAATTCATTGCTTACTATGCTTCAAGAACAAGGGTAAGGACAGTCATATTCTAGGTTAGGTGAGGATAAAGTGGGTTAACAAAGAACATGGGCTAACATGGCTCAACGGGGGTAAAACTTACAACATATACGAAATATGGGAAGTGAGGCTATTTGGCTATGGTGGCAACTACACAACTTCATCTTGATATATGTTATGCAAATCAATAACATGCTTTGAATGAAATGGGCATGAGTTCTAGCATTTGGAACTATATGATGAAACGCCTTCTAAGTAGTAACCAAGCAAAGAATAATGAGATCATGCAACAACTTTGGAAAACAAGAAATCACAGATTATACTCTCCAAAGAACGTTATAGGCTCAAGTCTCTCAGGGTTGTAGCGTTTGTTTGAGTTCCTTCCTTCAAGCATGTTACATAACTAATTTTTTTCTTTTATGATTGCATGTGAAGTCATACATTATAACCATAACCAAGCATATACCAAGAGTAAATCAAACTTTTCTCCATGTTTATAACTCTTTTTAACAGTCATGCAATTAGAAACCAAATCCTTATCATTGTGTTGGAAGGTGACCTACAACACAAAAATGACTCAAAACACTCTTTTTAGGCTTTTCAAAACATGTTTTTCAAATTTTTATGTGATTTTCGAATTTTTAAGTCAAAACACACTAAACACACTTAAAAACAGCAAGAAACAACATTTGAAGTTATGGTGGATAAAACCCTACGAATTTGCATCAAAACACTTTAGAAACTCCCCCACACTTAAATCAAACATTGTCCTCAATGTTAAAAACCACACTAAACACAAGCAAACATATAAACAGCAATTAAACATACTAAACATGGCAGAATGTATCTAACAAAGAGAAGAGTTTAGAGATGCAAATCTGGTTATGGAGTGTTCGTTCCATCTTCTCCTTGGTGATTGCAGTGAGGCTTGGATCTTTGTGATTCCACAGGCTTACTCTTGAACTGCGCTGCTCCCATCGTTGATTTTCCTTTGTGCTACTCTTGAACTGGGCAGCAGGCTTCCTTTGGTCTCCCCCGAAGGTCTGAGCTTCCTCCTCTTATCTGTTTCTTTGTTCAATCTCTCCAATTCGTATTGAAGAGGGTTAGAGGATAGCTCAGCAAAGCTAGGTAAGCAACCAGGGAATAGAGTCCAGATAGACTCCAAGTGCCGGCTGATTGCTTCTTTCACTTTGCCATGCAAGTAATATCAAGGACAAAGGAAAAGACAGGGAAAGAGCATGATATGAGATACCTTTGCTTTTGCCCTTGATGATATGAGATACCTTTACTTTTGAAGAAGCAGTGAATGAATCAGCACATGTATTTGTGGTGCTGTTTCCTCCTGGGTCATCTGTACTCCAGGCATCTGGTATCATCTTTGGGGAAGAAGAAAGAATGGAGTATTTCGAAAGGCTTTGCTGGGAGTGCGCCCTCAGAGGTGAGAAAGAGTTGGGCATTTTCTTCAGTTCTGTCTTGCAAAAAAAAAAAAATGAAGGTCGACATATATAGGGAATTCAATAGCAAGTGGTGATACTGTTCTTTTACCGTTGTCGACAAACATTTTGATCCCGCAAATCTGGCTTTTTGGAATAGTGACGACTCTTCGATCTTTGAAGACGCCTCTTCGATAAAGCTGCACGCATTTTCTGAAAAGCAGATAAAGCGTCGCCGAACTTTGCGCTTGTCGGCTAAAGACGTGTAGTTGCGATGATGGCCTCCACGTGTTGAACGCGTTTTCTGAAAAGCCGAGGCTTTTTGAATCGGTGGACGCGTTGCCTTGGCTTTTTATAGAGCTATCGATCACCGCCAACTTACACACTCTGAAGATTTTCCATTCTTGAAACTCGTCTCCGGCCCTTTGAAAATCTACTCCGTCCACCCCTTCTCTTTTAACTTCGTGAACAATGGCTAGCTCATCCAACCCATCGAACCTTTGCTTAGATTTGAGTCTAAGCAGTGATCCGGTCGCGTCTCGTCAGGGTAAGGTATGGTGCCCATCTTTCTTATCTTCTCATGGCCCTCTTACAGATGAGGACTCTGTGATGACGGATCCCACAACGGCTACGATAGTGGCTCGGAACCTCCTCACTCCCAAAGACAGTCAGCTGCTTTCAGGACGGTCCGATGAGTTGGCCGTTCAAGAATCCCTGGCTCTGAGTGTTCAGTGCGCTGGCTCTGTGTCCAACATGGGCCAACGCCTTCTTGCTCGCTCCCGACAGGTTGAATCCTTGATGGCGGAGGTGGAGAGTCTTAAGCAGGAGATCAAACAGCTTAAGTACGAGAACCGAAGTTTGCACGTGCTTGCCAACAATTATTCGTCAGGCATGAAGAGGAAACTTGACGAGCTTGATGACCGTCAAAGGCTTGCAGCTTTCTTCCAGAGGCACCTCTTTCCTGGGTCATCCAGCGTTCCACCAAGGTTTGGGGCCTTGAATGATCTATCTTCGGTGCCTCCCGCTCCTATGCCTTCCGCTCCGATGCCTCTTGCTCCGATGCCTTCTGCTCCGAGACCTCCTGTTCCGATGCTTCCTACTCCGATGCCTCTTGCTCCGAGAGTGTTGCCACGTAGTGGGGCCTCACGTACACAACCTTTGTAAAGGCTCCATCTTTCTGCCATGTTTAGATACAATTGTAATTTATCGAAAAAATCAATGAACAAGCAAAAGTTTTATTTACTGTATTGGGTTGCCTCCCAAGTAGTGCTTGCTTTAACGTCGTATAGCCGGACGATGCTCCCTTGAAGGTTTATGGAACCCCACGGCATGGAGGGGTGCAACTCCAATCTGTCTGACGAACCACTTCATGCTTTGGGTCCTTGAATGAAGTGGGATAATGATCCTTTCTTATTGTCGTGTTTTGCTTTTCTATATCAACACGAATTCTCCCACGACGTTGAATTCGATTAGGTACCTGCACCACACGAGGTAACAATCTATTAGTTGAAAGGGGAATCGAATTTGGAATAGGTGGCTTACCCTTGTACGGCAAAGAAGTGGTAGCACAATGGACGGATGCACAAGGGTTGTTCATGGCCAATTGTGGTGCTTTCAAGGTTGGAGCCGTGCATTCCTTGTGCTCTACTCCAAGTTCCTTCTCGGTGGTAGTTCGAGAAACATCCTTCTTGATCCTTGTTGAATACTCCGTCCCTATGTGTTCAATTACATTAATGGCACAACAAGAACGAACATCATTAGTATTCTCAATCGATTCAGGAATCTTAAAGTTAATCATATCATCACCAAAGGTCATAGTGACTGCTCCCTTAGCCACATCAATCTTGGTTTGAGCTGTTTTCATGAAAGGTCGTCCAAGTAAGAGTGGTGATGATGGAGAGTGTGCCGAATCTTCCATGTCTAGGACGTAGAAATCAGCCGGAAAAATTAAATGGTTCACCTGCACAAGCACATCTTCCAAAACTCCTTTTGGATACGCGTTAGAACGATCGGCCAGTTGTATAATTACACCATCTTGTTTTAATTCACCCAAATTCATAGATGCATAAATAGAATAAGGCATGACATTTATGGATGCACCTAAATCAAGCATGGCATGTTCAAAACGATTATGTCCAATCACACAAGGAATCGTGAAACTACCGGGGTCTTTGCACTTGGTAGGCAGTTTACGTTGCAAAACAGCAGACACATTCTCGCTTACCTTCACTACCTCTTTGTTTGCCCTTCTTCTCTTTGTATTGCATAGGTCCTTGAGGAATTTAGCATACTTTGGAACCTGTTTGATTGCATCGAGAAGCGGTATGTTCACTTGTACCTTCCGGAACGTTTCAAGAATGTCCTTCTCGCTTTCTTCCTTTTTTTCTTGCATGAACCTGCGAGGAAAAGGTACATTGGGCAGATTAGGACGATGAAGTACATGAATTTGAATTTAAATTACCTGATTTGGCCGAGTTAGGGTGATTGGGGGCCTGCGGCATTGGGTTTTTCACTCTTTCCGTGGGTGAGCTAGACACTTCCTCAGGTTGTGTCGTCTCTTCATCTACTTTCTGGGCAGATTTGGGATTGTTTGGCTCGGTCCCAACTTCTTTTCCACCCCTTAGGGTGATGGCCTTGACGGATTCGAATCCTCCCTTTGGATTGACTGTGGTTGAGCTAGGAAGCTTTCCTTGCTCTCTAATCTGTCCAAGGAACTTAGAAATCTGCCCTATTTGTTTCTTCATATCCATCATCTCCTTCTCGTTATTTTCTATCCGGTTGTTTTGATTTTGCAACCCCTGCGAAATAGAGGTTAGTAATTGCATAGCTTGATTACTTTCCAAGGACGTACCTGAATGAGATGATGCCGAAGGTTGTTGGGATTGTTGGGGTGCATACGGCTTGGAATAAAAACCAGGGGGGTTTGGCCTAAATCCTCCTTATTGGGCAGCTTGTTGTGGTTCCCTCCATTTGAAGTTTGGATGGTCCCTCCATCCAGCATTGTAAGTGTTCGAGTATGGGTTGTTTTGATTTTGTCCTTGGAAACCAATTGCATTGGCAGATTCCCACCCACCATTCTCGATTAGTTGAGGGCACTTGTCGGATGGATGCCCTTGAATTGAGCACACGCCACAAACTTCGTGTTCTTGTGCTTTTAGACCAATCACAACCTAAGAAACAAGAGAAGTAAGATTAGCAAGTTGTGATTGAATTTCAGAAATAGCACTAACCTCATTTACACTTTGTTGCCGTGGGGCTTCCCTTTGGCCCACTCCTTCATATTGTTGAGCGTTGAGCGCTCGGTTGGCTATGAGAATCTTGGCATCCCTTGGTGTTTTGTCCACCAATGCTCCTCCCGCTGATGCATCAAGCATTTGACGTTCGATAGGAAGGAGGCCCTCATAGAAATATTGAAGGAGAAGTTCCTCCTTCATTTGATGTTGAGGACATCAAGCTACAAGGCCCTTGAAACGCTCATAATAAGCCGGGAATGTCTCACCATGATTCTGTAGAATACCACTAATTTTCTTCCGTAGGAGAATCACTCTCGAAGTAGGGAAGAATTTCTCCAAGAAAGCACGCTTCATACTCTCCCACGAAGTCACAGTTCCCGGGGCTAGTTCGTAGAGCCAATCTTTGGCCTTGTCCATAAGTGAAAATGGAAAGGCCTTCATCATCATTATACTCCCATCCACAGTGACGGGGGTCATGCTCGAACAAACCACCTCGAACTCCTTCAAGTGTTTGTTGGGGTCTTCCATAGACAAGCCATGAAACTTCGGAATATGGTGTAACAAACTGGATTTGAGTTCAAACACCTCAGTCTTCCCCTCTGCAGCCGTGGGGTATTGGATACAAAGAGGCAATGCATTATCCAAACCCGAGGCCGAAAGCTCCTTGATGGTTCTATTATCTGCTGCCATGGTTTGTTCTTCTTCAAAAATCTGATCCGTGGGCTTTTCTTCTACACCTACTTCGTCTTCTTCAAGCCCAGGTTGTGGTGGAGGTTGTGGTGGCTCTTGTTGACTCCTCGTTCTCCTCAAAGTGCGTTCAAAATCACCGTCAAAGTCGGAGATGTTCTCTATAATAGGCCGAGAGCTACGAGTCATACACAGTACCTGAAAAACAAGAAAACAAACAAACTAAGAATCTGAAATAAGAATGCACGAAAAACAAAAAATAAATAAATAAATAAATAAATAAATAATAAGATAAAGACAAGGGATTAGCAAAGTTGCTAATCCCCGGCAACGGCGCCAAAATTTGATGCGAAAATTACTTGACACTCAAATTAAACCCTCGTTTGACAATTGTAGTAGAATGGATAAGTGAGGGATCGTTCTAGACCAGGGATTAGGAGGGCTTGCTAAAACCTTCTAAATTGACTTAAAAACATAAAAACTCAATATAAAACACTATTTAATGCTTGAAGAAAGCAAAACTAAAAATAAGAAAGATTAAGACTAAGACTTCAACGAAATAGGGGGGAATTGGATTTGGACGAATTTAAACTAAAATGGATACTTGGAAACAAAACAAATTGTAAATATGGATAGATTGCAAACAAGTGTTGTGAAATTAGATGGTTGGTGAATTAGCTAGAGGTTCTTTCTCCACACATGATATTTATGCATATGAATCAATTTCCAGTTATTCCTTCATTGAATTATGAACGACAATGCCCCAAATTAACCGTGACATCACTAGTTAACCCTCAGATTTTCCTTAAATTATTGGATTGGATGGCATCATTCGACAACCCAAAACATTCTCAAAAGTTCCCTACATGTCATCATAATAGAGATACAATCGAAGATCATTAAGAATAATGAAAACCATAAGCATTGACAAAGCACTTGCAACTATGACATCATGTTACTCATGCTAAGAATTAAACTTAACGCGATCGTGACAAGCGACCTTCACTACTTTCAAGTATAAGTTAGTAACGATTATGTGAAACCTTCTTAAACTTTAGCCACATATTCATGCATGCTAATTAAGTGTCGACCCTCAATCAACAAACACAAATAAGTTAATCATCAAATAGTTAAGCCAATTGCATTCACGAATCAAGAGTTCATAACCGGAATTCATCAATTCATATTACATAAATAATCATGGTATTGAAATCACCCCTAGCTAAAAAGGGTTTAGTTCCTCATAACTTTGAAATCAAAGAAACACCTAAACATTCCAACAACTCAAACGTGAATTGTATGAACGTTTAGGCCCTCTTATCTTCCATTCCTCATATTACAAAACAAAGAGAATTGAATTTAAACTTTGAAATCAAAGAAACGCGTAAACATTCCAACAACTCAAACGTGAATTGTATGAACGTTTAGGCCCTCTTATCTTCCTCTTTATTGTGGCACAAGAACTAAGGGATGTTGTAGGTGTGTTGAATGGATTGGGGGATTATGGAAATGGAAGAAATGGAGGAAAAACGGCTAGGGAGAAGATGGAAGTGTTTGTGGTGTGTTGTGTATGAAATGAGATGATGAATGAATGAATGAATGCAAGGGTATTTATAGGAGTAGTGGAGGGAACATATAGGGAGAGAATGGATGGGAGAGCATGTGAATGATAGCTAGGAGAATGATTAAAGGGGTGTGAATGGTTGGAAATGCATGTGGGTGAATTGGTGGTGCAATGATGAAAGAATAAGTGCATGTGTGTGTGTTTTGTGTTGGAATGAATGTGGATGCATGATGAAAAGTTAATAAATAATGCATGTAGGGTTAGGAAATAAAATCATAACTTAAAGGGGGGATGATTAAAGGATGTGGCTAGGTTGGAAAGGTGTGGAAGATGGATGGAATTAGGGGGAATGCATGGCAATGATGGGGAGTTCTTTGGTGATGAATGCAATGATGAAGAGTGAATAAATAATGCATGTAGGGTTAGCTAGGTTGGCTTTGTTTGGGTGCATGTGAGTTAAAGAGGGAGAATGTGGTGAAATGATGAAGTAGGAAGGTGGAAATGCATGTGAATGCATGTGAGTGCATGTGTGTGTGAATGGGTGTTTCTTGATGGTTTTGGGGTTGTGATGCATGTGAATGCATGTGGCTAAGGCTTGTTGATTGGGCCAGAGGTTTTGCATGGCTCAAAGGATTGTTTGATTGGGCTAGGCCCTTTGTTTTATGTCCAAAGTGCATACAAGGCTTTCAAATTCGTCCAACACTTTGGCTCCAAAAATATGCTATCCATTTCAAGCCCAATTTTGCTCCAAAATGCATCTTTTTGCTTCCTTAGCCATATGAACCTAACAACACACGAAAATGGCTTAAACTACTAAAACAACTATGAATTAACAACATAGATGCACGAAAACAAGCTAAGTAAGTCGCCTAAATATGCTCCTATCAATTGCATCCAGAAAATGAGCAAGAAAGCTTCCCAAACACATGCATACACACACTATTTTCAGCACACACATGCAATTCCAACATCAAAAACTGTCAATGCCGTGCACTCCATTTGCTTTGCAGCTTTTCACATGTGTCCTAGCTGTTTTCTCATCATTCCTCCACACAAACACATTAAACAAACAGCCATATACACCTCCACTCCTCCTATAAATACCCTTGCATTTATTCATTCAAGCATCATCTCATTTCATACACAACACCACACCACAAACACTTCCATTCCTTTCCTAGCCGTGAGTCCCCTTCTCTTATAATCCAAGCACCACTTCTCTTCCACTTCCATAATTCCCCACTCCATTCCACACTTCCATCCCCCCAAACCAACTATCTTTAGACCTTGTGCCACAACGAAGAGGAAGATAAGAGGGCCTAAACGTTCATACAATTCACGTTTGAGTTGTTGGAATGTTTAGGCGTTTCTTTGATTTCAATGTTTAATTTCAATTCTCTTTGTTTTGTATGAGGAACTAAACCCTTTTTGGCTAGGGGTGATTTCAATACCATGATTATTTATGTAATATGAATTGATGAATTCCGGTTATGAACTCTTGATTCGTGAATGCAATTGGCTTAACTATTTGATGATTAACTTATTTGTGTTTGTTGATTGAGGGTCGACACTTAATTAGCATGCATGAATATGTGGCTAAAGTTTAAGAAGGTTTCACATAATCGTTACTAACTTATACTTGAAAGTAGTGAAGGTCGCTTGTCACGATCGCGTTAAGTTTAATTCTTAGCATGAGTAACATGATGTCATAGTTGCAAATGCTTTGTCAATGCTTATGGTTTTCATTATTCTTAATGATCTTCGATTGTGTCTCTATTATGATGACATGTAGGGAACTTTTGAGAATGTTTTGGGTTGTCGAATGATGCCATCCAATCCAATAATATAAGGAAAATCTGAGGGTTAACTAGTGATGTCACGGTTAATTTGGGGCATTGTCGTTCATAATTCAATGAAGGAATAACTGGAAATTGATTCATATGCATAAATATCATGTGTGGAGAAAGAACCTCTAGCTAATTCACCAACCATCTTGTTTCACAACACTTGTTTACAATCTGTCCATTTTTGTATTTTGTTTGTTTATTTCAATTTTCGTTCAAATCCAATCCCCCTTTATGTTGTTTAAGTTTTAGTTTTAATCTTTCTTACTTTTAGTTTTGCATTCTTCAAGTTTAATATAGTGTTTCATATTGTTTTTACGTTTTTGAAGTCAAATCCATTAACACAAGCCCTCCTAATCCCCGGTCCAGAACGATCCCTCACTTATCCATTCTACTACAATTGTTAAACGAGGGTTTAATTTGAGTGTCAAGTAAATCTCACATCAAATTTTGGCGCCGTTGCCGGGGATTAGCAACTTTGCTAATCCCTTGTCTTTATTTTTATTTTTTTTTGTTTTGTTTTTCGTGCATTCTTATTTCAGATTCTTAGTTTGTTTGTTTTCTTGTTTTTCAGGTACTGTGTATGACTCGTAGCTCTCGGCCTATTATAGAGAACATCTCCGACTTTGACGGTGATTTTGAACGCACTTTGAGGAGAACGAGGAGTCAACAAGAGCCACCACAACCTCCACCACAACCTGGGCTTGAAGAAGACGAAGTAGGTGTAGAAGAAAAGCCCACGAATCAGATTTTTGAAGAAGAACAAGCCATGGCAGCAGATAATAGAACCATCAAGGAGCTTTCGGCCTCGGGTTTGGATAATGCATTGCCTCTTTGTATCCAATACCCCACGGCTGCAGAGGGGAAGACTGAGGTGTTTGAACTCAAATCCAGTTTGTTACACCATATTCCGAAGTTCCATGGCTTGTCTATGGAAGACCCCAACAAACACTTGAAGGAGTTCGAGGTGGTTTGTTCGAGCATGACCACCGTCACTGTGGATGGAAGTATATTGAAGATGAAGGCCTTTCCATTTTCACTTATGGACAAGGCCAAAGATTGGATCTACGAACTAGCCCCGGGAACTGTGACTTCGTGGGAGAGTATGAAGCGTGCTTTCTTGGAGAAATTATTCCCTACTTCGAGAGTGATTCTCCTACGGAAGAAAATTAGTGGTATTCAACAGAATCATGGTGAGACATTCCCGGCTTATTATGAGCGCTTCAAGGGCCTTGTAGCTTCATGTCCTCAACATCAAATGAAGGAGGAACTTCTCCTTCAATATTTCTATGAGGGCCTCCTTCCTATCGAACGTCAAATGCTTGATGCATCAGCGGGAGGAGCATTGGTGGACAAAACACCAAGGGATGCCAAGATTCTTATAGCCAACCGAGCGCTCAACGCTCAACAATATGAAGGAGTGGGCCAAAGGGAAGCCTCACGGCAACAAAGTGTAAATGAGGTGAGTGCTATTTCAGAAATTCAATCACAACTTGCTAATCTTACTTCTCTTGTTTCTCAGGTTGTGATTGGTCCAAAAGCACAAGAACACCAAGTTTGTGGCGTGTGCTCAATTCAAGGGCATCCATCCGACAAGTGCCCTCAACTAATCGAGAATGGTGGGTGGGAATCTGCCAATGCAATTGGTTTCCAAGGACAAAATCAAAACAACCCATACTCGAACACTTACAATGCCGGATGGAGGGACCATCCAAACTTCAAATGGAGGGAGCCACAACAAGCTGCCTAACAAGGAGGATTTAGGCCAAACCCCCCTGGTTTTTATTCCAAGCCGTATGCACCCCAACAACCCCAACAACCTTCGGCATCATCTCATTCAGGTACGTCCTTGGAAAGTGATCAAGCTATGCAATTACTAACCTCTTTTTCGCAGGGGTTGCAAAATCAAAACAACCGGATAGCAAATAACGAGAAGGAGATGATGGATATGAAGAAACAAATAGGGCAGATTTCTGAGTTCCTTGGACAGATTAGAGAGCAAGGAAAACTTCCTAGCTCAACCACAGTCAATCCAAAGGGAGGATTCGAATCCGCCAAGGCCATCACCCTAAGGGGTGGAAAAGAAGTTGGGACCAAGCCAAACAATCCCAAATCTGCCCAGAAAGTAGATGAAGAGACGACACAACCTGAGGAAGTGTCTAGCTCACCCACGGAAAGGGTGAAAAACCCAATGTCGCAGGCCCCCAATCACCCTAACTCGGCCAAATCAGGTAATTTAAGTTCAAATTCATGTACTTCACGTCCTAATCTGCCCAATGTACCTTTTCCTCGCAGGTTCATGCAAGAAAAAAAGGAAGAAAGCGAGAAGGACATTCTTGAAACGTTCCGGAAGGTGCAAGTGAACATATCGCTTCTCGATGCAATCAAACAGGTTCCAAAGTATGCTAAATTCCTCAAGGACCTATGCAATACAAAGAGAAGAAGGGCAAACAAAGAGGTAGTGAAGGTAAGCGAGAATGTGTCCGCTGTTTTGCAACGTAAACTGCCTACCAAGTGCAAAGACCCCGGTAGTTTCACGATTCCTTGTGTGATTGGACATAATCGTTTTGAACATGCCATGCTTGATTTAGGTGCATCCATAAATGTCATGCCTTATTCTATTTATGCATCTATGAATTTGGGTGAATTAAAACAAGATGGTGTAATTATACAACTGGCCGATCGTTCTAACGCGTATCCAAAAGGAGTTTTGGAAGATGTGCTTGTGCAGGTGAACCATTTAATTTTTCCGGCTGATTTCTACGTCCTAGACATGGAGGATTCAGCCCATTCTACATCTTTGCCGATTCTTCTTGGTAGGCCATTCATGAAGACGGCCCGAACGAAGATTGATGTATACAAAGGCACCTTGACAATGGAATTCGATGGGGAAGTGATTGATTTTAATATTTCTAAAACTATGAGATATCCCGTTGATGACCATTCTTGTTTTTCCATTGATGTTATCGATTCTTTGGCGCAGGTATACCTTGAAGAATTGAACGAGGACGCCCTGGAAACAACCATCACTAAGGCCATAGAGTGCAAAAATGACGGATTTGGGCCAATGCAAGGCCACGGCAAGGAGGAGGAATTCTTTGCCATGGGTTCTAGTGAAGAAATAATTGAGGTTATGGCAGCCCTTGAGTCATTGCCACAACAATATGGTAAGGTTCCACTCTCACTTTCAAATTCAGTTTCCACTAAGATGCTACCTTCTGTTGTTCAGGCACCATCGCTTGAACTTAAGCCGTTGCCGGACCATTTGAAGTATGTGTTTTTGGGAGAAGGCGAAACATTGCCCGTCATCATTTCATCAAGTCTCACGGCAATGGAGGAGGAGAAGCTTGTGAGGGTGCTGCGAGAACACAAAACGGCCATAGGGTGGACTTTGGCCGACATTAAAGGAATAAGCCCTACCACATGCATGCACCGTATACTTCTTGAGGAGGGGACTAAGCCATCCCGAGAGGCTCAACGCCGTCTCAACCCTCCGATGATGGAAGTGGTGAAGAAGGAAATAATCAAGCTTTTGGATTGCGGAGTGATCTACCCTATCTCCGATAGCCGTTGGGTCTCTCCAGTTCAAGTCGTTCCCAAGAAGTCCGGAGTAACTGTTATCAAGAATGATGAGAATGAGCTCGTGCCTACACGCATTCAGACTGGATGGCGAGTATGTATCGATTACCGGAAGCTAAATGCCATGACTAGGAAAGATCACTTTCCTTTGCCATTCATCGACCAGATGCTCGAAAGGTTAGCCGGTCATGCTTTTTACAGTTTTCTTGATGGATACTCTGGATATAACCAAATTGTGATAGCCCCGAATGATCAAGAGAAGACCACATTCACATGTCCCTTTGGAACATTTGCTTATCGTCGCATGCCATTTGGCTTATGCAACGCACCGGCCACTTTCCAAAGGTGTATGGTAAGTATATTTTCCGATTTTGTTGAAAAGATCATTGAGGTTTTCATGGATGATTTCAGTGTGTTTGGGAGTTCATTTGATAATTGCTTGGATAATCTGACCTTAATTTTGAAACGATGTGTTGAAACTAACCTTGTCTTGAATTGGGAGAAATGTCACTTTATGGTGAAACAAGGTATAGTTTTAGGACATTTGTTTCAAAAAAAGGAATTGAAGTAGATAAATCGAAAATAGACCTTATACGTCACTTACCCTCTCCTACTTCGGTTAGAGAGGTACGTTCGTTTCTTGGCCATGCAGGGTTCTATAGGCGTTTTATCAAGGACTTCTCCAAGATGTCCAACCCTCTTTGTCGATTGCTTCAAAAAGATGTGCCATTCAAGTTTGATGAAGAGTGTAATTCGGCATTTAACCAACTCAAGGAGAAGCTAGTCTCGGCCCCCATTATTGTACCTCCAGATTGGAGCCTTCCGTTCGAGCTCATGTGCGATGCATCCGACTATGCATTAGGAGCTGTTCTAGGACAAAGAAGAGACAAGCGGCCGCATGTCATATACTATGCCTCTCGGACTCTCGATGATGCCCAATTGAACTACTCCACGACGGAAAAAGAACTTCTAGCTGTGGTTTTTGCTTTAGATAAATTCCGTTCATATTTAATTGGTACTAAAGTAATCGTTTATTCTGATCATGTAGCTTTGAGGTACTTGCTCACGAAAAAGGAAGCAAAGCCGAGGCTTATCCGTTGGATTCTTCTTCTTCAAGAATTTGATATTGAAATCCGGGATAAGAAAGGAAGCGAGAATGTAGTGGCTGACCATTTAAGCCGAATGATCCACGAGGAGCATGAACATGCCGTACCTATCCCTGAAACTTTTCCCGATGAGCAGCTGCTATCCATTGAGGTAAGTGAACCATGGTATGCAGATTTAGTAAATTACTTGGTGGCTAAACAATTTCCAAATGAACTAAACAAGCACCAACGTGATAAGCTTAAAAATGATGCACGTTTCTATGTTTGGGATGACCCTTATTTGTGGAAGTATTGCTCAGATCAAATTGTACGTAGATGTGTGCATGATTCTGAATTTCACTCAATTCTAAGCTTTCGTCACACATATGCATGTGGCGGTCATTTTGGCACACAACACACTGCCCTCAAGGTTCTAGAGTGTGGTTTTTATTGGCCGACTATATTTAGGGATGCTAGAACCTTTTGTATGTCTTGTGGTCGTTGCCAACGAATGGGTAACATAGGTACCAATGACCAAATGCCACAAACCCCTGTCTTTAATGTTGAAATTTTTGATGTTTGGGGCATTGATTTCATGGGCCCTTTCCCTCTATCTTATGGTTTCACTTATATCTTGCTAGCCGTTGATTATGTTTCTAAATGGGTGGAAGCAAAAGCCACCTGTACTAACGATTCTAAGGTGGTTGCAGAGTTCGTGAAAACTAACATTTTTGCTAGGTTTGGAATGCCGAGAGTAATCATAAGTGATGGAGGGTCTCACTTTTGCAATCGGACCATTGAGGCGTTGCTAAGAAAGTACCATGTCAACCATAAGGTCTCCACACCTTACCATCCTCAAACAAATGGCCAAGCCGAGGTGTCTAACTGAGAAATCAAACAAATTTTGGAGAAGGCCGTTGGACCAACAAGGAGGGATTGGAGCTTACGTTTAGATGATGCACTGTGGGCATATCGTACGGCGTACAAAACACCCATTGAGATGTCACCTTTTCGGCTCGTCTATGGTAAGCCATGTCATTTGCCCGTAGAGTTAGAGCACAAGGCACATTGGGCCGTGAAGACTTTCAACATGGACATAGATGCAGCGGAAGTTCATAGGAAGCTCCAATTGAATGAACTTGAGGAGATTCGGAATGAAGCCTATGAGAATGCCCGGATGTACAAAGCCAAGACCAAAGCATTCCATGATAAAATGATTCGAACCAAGACCTTCACAGTTGGGCAGAAAGTGTTACTTTTCAACTCTCGCCTACGTTTGTTTCCTGGTAAGTTGCGTTCTAAATGGATTGGCCCGTTTGTTGTTACTAACGTTTTACCTTATGGTGCAGTCCACATAAAAAGCTTAAGGAATGGCGTAGAATTCAAGGTGAACGGGCATCGGTTGAAGCCATATTACGAGCATGGTGTGGGGCAAGTGGTGGAAGACATTCCTTTCCATTCCGTGGGCTCAAATGAAGATTGAAGAGAGTACTCGTCCGGCTGCAAGACGTAAAAGAAAGCGCTACTTGGGAGGCAACCCAATACAGTGAATAAAGCTTGTTTATTGATTTCCGAGTGATTCCAAAAAAAAAAAAAAAAACATGGCAGAAAGATGGAGCCTTCACAAAGGTTGTGTACGTGATGCCCCACTACGTGGCAACACTCTCGGAACAGGAGGTATCGGAACAGGAGGCATCGGAGCAAGAGGCATCGGAGCGGAAGGCATCGGAGTGAGAGGCACCGAAGATAGATCATTCAAGGCCCCAAACCTTGGTGGAACGCTGGATGACCCAGGAAAGAGGTGCCTCTGGAAGAAAGCCGCAAGCCTTTGACGGTCATCAAGCTCATCAAGCTTCCTCTTCATGCCTGTCGAATAATTGTTGGCAAGCACGTGCAAACTTCGGTTCTCGTACTTAAGCTGTTTTATCTCCTGCTTAAGACTTTCCACCTCCGCCATCAAGGATTCAACCTGATGGGAGCGAGCAAGAAGGCGTTGGCCCATGTTGGACACAGAGCCAGCGCACTGAACACTCAGAGCCAGGGATTCTTGAACGGCCAACTTATCGGACCGTCCTGAAAGCAGCTGACTGTTTTTGGGAGTGAGGAGGTTCCGAGCCACTATCGTAGCCGTTGTGGGATCCGTCATCACAGAGTCCTCATCTGTAAAAGGGCCATGGGAAGATAAGAAAGACGGGCACCATACCTTACCCTGACGAGGCGCGACTGGGTCACTGCTTAGACTCAAATCTAAGCAAATGTTCGATGGGTTGGATGAGCTAGCCATTGTTCAAGAAGTTAAAAGAAAAGGGTTGGATGGAGGAAAATCTCGACGGGCCGAAGATGATTTTTGGGAAGTCTTCAAAGTGTGCAGATAGAGGTGATCGATCACCTCTATTAAAGGAGATGCGTTCACCGATTCAGAAATGAAGAGACACCACTCTTCAAAACCGGATTTCCCGGCGTAAAGATCGCCAGCTCTTCAGACGTAATCCAGGCTTTTCAGAAAGCGTGTGCAAATTTGTCAAAAGCTCCCAGCTTTTCAGAAGACGCGTGGAAGGTGAGAAATCAGCAGCACACTTTAGCCGACAAACGTGGGTGACAAAGCCGAAAGCTCCCGGCTTTCCAGAAAGCGAGTGCAACTTTGTCAAAAGCTCCCGGCTTTTCAGAAGATGCGTGCCACTTTATCAAAAGCTCCCGGCTTTTCAGAAGACGCGTGGAAGACATTGCCGCATCCGCACTGCCATTTGCCATTACAATTCCTATATACATCAACATTCATGGCAAGGCATACACCCAGAAGTGCATAACTTTCCTTCTCGGCCGAAAATGTAAGCTGCAACCAACCCTCTCAAACATGCTCAGATTTCTCCTTCTCTTGAGAACACACTTTCAAACATGGATGTATCCCCCAAAGAAGATACCAAATGCCTGCAGTACGAATGAGGAAGAGGAAACGGTGGATCGAAACATGTGGATTCATTCGCTGCCTCTTCGAAAGCAAAGGTATCTTATATCATCAAGGGCGAAAGCAAAGGTATCTCATATCATGCTCTTTCCCTGTCTTTTCCTTTGTCCTTGATATTACTTGCATGGCAAAGTGAAAGAAGCAATCAACCAGCACTTGGAGTCTATCTGGACTCTATTCCCTGGTTGCTTACCTAGCTTTGCTGAGCTATCCTCTAACCCTCTTCAATACGAATTGGAGAGATTGAACAAAGAAACAGATAAGAGGAGGAAGCTCAGACCTTCGGGGGAGACCAAAGGAAGCCTGCTGCCCAGTTCAAGAGTAGCACAAAGGAAAATCAACGATGGGAGCAGCGCAGTTCAAGAGTAAGCTTGTGGAATCACAAAGATCCAAGCCTCAATACAATCACCAAGGAGAAGATGGAATTTACACTCTATAACCAGATTTGCGCCTCTAAACTCTTCTCTTTGTTAGATTCATTCTGCCATGTTTAGTATGTTTAATTGCTGTTTATATGTTTGCTTGTGTTTAGTGTGGTTTTAAGCTTAAAACATTGAGGACAATGTTTGATTTAAGTGTGGGGGAGTTACTAAAGTGTTTGATGCAAATTCGTAGGGTTTTATCCACCATAACTTCAAATGTTGTTTCTTGCTGTTTTTAAGTGTGTTTAGTGTGTTTTGACTTAAAAATTCGAAAATCACATAAAAATTTGAAAAACATGTTTCGAAAAGCCTAAAAAGAGTGTTTTGAGTCGTTTTTGTGTCGTAGGTCACCTTCCAATACAATGATAAGGATTTGGTTTCTAATTGCATGACTGTTAAAAAGAGTTATAAACATGGAGAAAAGTTTGATTTACTCTTGGTATATGCTTGGTTATGGTTATAATGTATGACTTCACATGCAATCATAAAAGAAAAAATTAGTTATGTAACATGCTTGAAGGAAGGAACTCAAACAAACGCTACAACCCTGAGAGACTTGAGCCTATAACGTTCTTTGGAGAGTATAATCTGTGATTTCTTGTTTTCTAAAGTCGTTGCATGATCTCATTATTCTTTGCTTGGTTACTACTTAGAAGGCGTTTCATCATATAGTTCCGAATGCTAGAACTCATGCCCATTTCATTCAAAGCATGTTATTGATTTGCATAACATATATCAAGATGAAGTTGTGTAGTTGCCACCATAGCCAAATAGCCTCACTTCCCATATTTCGTATATGTTGTAAGTTTTACCCCCGTTGAGCCATGTTAGCCCATGTTCTTTGTTAACCCACTTTATCTTCACCTAACCTAGAATATGACCGTCCTTACCCTTGTTCTTAAAAGATAGTGAGCATGACTTAAATGAATTCCTTTTGAGTTACATTATGCAAGAAAAGGAGTGTGGGGGAAGGAATGCTTGTTCTTAAGGGTAAAGATGGCTAAATTCTGTGGGAATAATGATTTTTAACTTGTCATGTGCATTGGAAATCCCTGAAACGATTGTTGGAAGGTGTAGGTTGTGTTTTACGTGTTTAGTGTCGTTTTGTTTATTTGTTTTTATTCTGTTTTGCTCAAGGACTAGCAAAAGATAAGTGTGGGGGAGTTTGATAGGAGCATATTCATGCGACTTAAATGGCTTGTTCTCGTACGTTTACGTTATGTTTCTCTAGTTATTTTAGTCCTTTATGCTTCTTTTGTGTGTTTTCAGGTTCTAAGGGCTTAGGGAGCAAGAAAGTGCATTTTGAGGCTATTTGGAGCATTTTTGGGCATGGATTGGATAGCTTAATCATGGAGCAAAGAGGATGGACGAAATTGAAGCCTTGTATGCTCTTTGGGGACATCAAACAAAGGGCCTAGCCCAATCAAACAAATCCTTTGAGCCATGGAAAACCTCTAGCCCAATCAAACATATTATGCCATGCAAACCAACCTATTTTAGGCCCATTCTATGTACTTAAACCCTAGCCCTTTAAACTAGCCCTATTATGATTTATTTCACTTCCATACTCCTTTTAATTCCACATGCATTCACACACATGCACATCATTCACTCACATTTCCACCATTCATTCTTTATTCCACAAACAAGTCACATGCATTTACACACCAACAACACTACCCAATGCCGTGCATCCCGTTCCATTTTCTGCACCTTTCCTCCTTGCAATTCCACATGCATTCATCATCACACCCTAGCTAGCATTCCACTCCTACCCATGCCATGCATAACCCACCTTCATCCCTTTAATTCACATGATTTCCCAACACACAAATCAGCCACTCACATGCATTCACACACACTTCACACAAACAACAAGTCTAATCCGTGCATTTCCCTTGCCATTTCCAGGTTGTCCAATTCATCATTTTCAGCCACATATCCACCCACATGCACCCTTTAATCATTCAACCATAAAGCCACATGCAATCTCATTCATCCACCACACATTGCACATGCTTTCACAAGCTTTAACCAACAACAAAACCATCATACAACCTGCCATCATCAACAAAACAACTCCTTTGCCGTGCATTCCCATTTCCTTTCCAACATCTCACATGCATTTCCACCTTCCTACTTCATCATTTCACCACATTCTCCCTCTTTAACTCACATGCATTCATCATAATTCACAACACAAAACAGCCAACACATGCACCAAAACCTTCAATGCCGTGGGTTTCCTTTGAAATTCCAGCATCTTCACATGTCTTTCTAGCTTTCCCTTTCATTTCCACCACTCATTCTTCATCATTTCAGCCACCTACATGCATTAATTATTAAACTCTTCATCATTGCATCCAGAAAATGAGCAAGAAAGCTTCCCAAACACATGTATACACACACTATTTTCAGCACACACATGCAATTCCAACATCAAAAACTGTCAATGCCGTGCACTCCATTTGCTTTCCAGCTTTTCACATGTGTCCTAGCTGTTTTCTCATCATTCCTCCACACAAACACATTAAACAAACAGCCATATACACCTCCACTCCTCCTATAAATACCCTTGCATTCATTCATTCAAGCATCATCTCATTTCATACACAACACCACACCACAAACACTTCCATTCCTTTCCTAGCCGTGAGTCCCCTTCTCTTATAATCTAAGCACCACTCCTCTTCCACTTCCATAATTCCCCACTCCATTCCACACTTCCATCCCCCCAAACCAACTATCTTTAGACCTTGTGCCACAACGAAGAGGAAGATAAGAGGGCCTAAACGTTCATACAATTCACGTTTGAGTTGTTGGAATGTTTAGGCGTTTCTTTGATTTCAATGTTTAATTTCAATTCTCTTTGTTTTGTATGAGGAACTAAACCCTTTTTGGCTAGGGGTGATTTCAATACCATGATTATTTATGTAATATGAATTGATGAATTCCGGTTATGAACTCTTGATTCGTGAATGCAATTGGCTTAACTATTTGATGATTAACTTATTTGTGTTTGTTGATTGAGGGTCGACACTTAATTAGCATGCATGAATATGTGGCTAAAGTTTAAGAAGGTTTCACATAATCGTTACTAACTTATACTTGAAAGTAGTGAAGGTTGCTTGTCACGATCGCGTTAAGTTTAATTCTTAGCATGAGTAACATGATGTCATAGTTGCAAATGCTTTGTCAATGCTTATGGTTTTCATTATTCTTAATGATCTTCGATTGTGTCTCTATTATGATGACATGTAGGGAACTTTTGAGAATGTTTTGGGTTGTCGAATGATGCCATCCAATCCAATAATATAAGGAAAATCTGAGGGTTAACTAGTGATGTCACGGTTAATTTTTGGCATTGTCGTTCATAATTCAATGAAGGAATAACTGGAAATTGATTCATATGCATAAATATCATGTGTGGAGAAAGAACCTCTAGCTAATTCACCAACCATCTTGTTTCACAACACTTGTTTACAATCTGTCCATTTTTGTATTTTGTTTGTTTATTTCAATTTTCGTTCAAATCCAATCCCCCTTTATTTTGTTTAAGTTTTAGTTTTAATCTTTCTTACTTTTAGTTTTGCATTCTTCAAGTTTAATATAGTGTTTCATATTGTTTTTACGTTTTTGAAGTCAAATTCAAGTGGTTCACAAGCCCTCCTAATCCCCGGTCCAGAACGATCCCTCACTTATCCATTCTACTACAATTGTCAAACGAGGGTTTAATTTGAGTGTCAAGTAAATCTCACATCACCAAGAAGCAGGTTGTTCGCCTCGAGCTCGAAATTTTTCGCCATATGGCTAGGAGGTGGAGTACTGAGACCCATACTTTCATTTTATGCATGGGGATGGTTTACCCCCAGTTTGGAAGATGTCGCCAATATTATGCATCTTCTGATTGTGGGTAATGTGGATCCCTTCTGCTATGTTATTCCTTAGTGCTTTATATGATGTGCCTCAGAGGATGCAATAACCATTTCAGGCCTCGAGTGGTGAATGATGGTCCATCTAGTAGCAAGCCTGATGCTTCCTCCACTTCGAAGAAATCGAAGAGTGAAGGTTCTTCAGCGAAGACAAAGATTGGTAATGGCTTTTCCTTTGCTCTTTGCTTCTGTTGCTTTGCAGTTGTATGCTGACCATGAATTTTGTTACAGCCAAGGCTCTTGCCAAATAAACAACTCTTGCTGGCCCTGCTAGTAGAACCAATAATGCCCGAGCATTCGCTTCCTCCGGCACTCCCAAGTCTTTTTAGTTCCTTGATATGGTGTCGCGAGTGAGGAAGAACGGAGTGCTTCGAAAACTGGCAGCGATGAGGCAGCTGGCGAAGGCTTGCTCACTGAGGAAAATAGCAATACAAGTGCCGAGTTTGACCTTGGGAGTGGAAGATATCCTTAGGCTTCCATAGGGAAAGAAATAGCTGGCGAAGATAGTGGCAGAGAACTAAGCTGCAAGAATGACAGCAGAGCAACAGAGGATGTCAATCTTGATGAAGTCGACGGATTTTTGAATGATAACGTTTAGGTGGAAATTGAAGATACATATGTATGTTTCTTTGTTCTTCATTAATGTTTGCCCTTACATGAATTTACTATTGTTAACCTTTTCCTTAAGTCTTTGAATTTTGCTTAAGTTGCATGTGCATGTAGGAAGTAGCTAAACTTTGCCTAGCATGTTTTCTTCGTGTTTTTGTATATGCATGTATAAGCATGTTGGTCTGTTAGAATTTTGTATTGGATAGCTTCTATGGGTTGTGTTGCTTTGTATCTCCGCTTATCGATTTGTCTCTTCATTTGTGCATACTTTCATACTTGCCTTATAGGCGAATGATGGTGTTGCAGAGGCTACAGAAGGTGTTCAAGCCCCCAGTGATGCTCTTCCTAAGCCTACAACTTTTCCTGAGGAGTGGGCATCATGGCATGAGGCTCTCAAGAAGCTCAAGCATAGTATCGTCAATGAATCCAGGGTATTAAATTCGATTAAGGAATTGATCCATTCAGGTGAAGCTTTTTTTTCCCAGGTTGAGTTTAGGGGAATAAAGGTTCGTTTTGGACTAGCTGAGGAGTTGGGCAGGTTCTTTGAGTGTGCTAGTGACGCAAATGTGAGCTTAATATGTTTATTTTCCTTTATGTGTGGGATGATCCTTGAAGAGCTTGGGATCTTGCTTTACGGTATGGAGCATACTGCCCTATTAAAACTCATTGAGCACATATTACTATGTTGGCGAGATACGATGAGTGATGTAGCCGTTTTTGGTATGCCAGTGGGTTTTCTAGTCGAGAGGCTGGGAGAGTTGCGTGATACTATGTTTGGACTTCAGCAAACTGAAGTATGCTCTCGAACTGCAATGTAAGGAACTAGAGGCTAAGATGTTTAAGTTAAAGAAGTTAGTTCATGGGAGTTCTAAGGAAATAGTAGCTTGTCTTTAATTCACAATAAATCAGTTGCATGCTGATACCTCTAGCAGTTCCTTCGAAAAGTGATGTTTTGAGCTTAACTCCTCACCTTCCCTCACCTGTGTAATTTGCATGATTGTTTGCATTTTTCTAACCATTGATAGGAGCATATTTAGGCGACTTACTTAGCTTGTTTTCGTGCATCTATGTTGTTAATTCATAGTTGTTTTAGTAGTTTAAGCCATTTTCGTGTGTTTTTAGGTTCATATGGCTAAGGAAGCAAAAAGATGCATTTTGGAGCATTTTGGAGCAAAATTGGGCTTGGAATGGATAGCATATGATTGGAGCCAAAGTGTTGGACGAATTTGAAGGCCTTGTATTCATTTTGGACATAAAACAAAGGGCCTAGCCCATTCTCTCTTAAACCAACCCCAAGGCCATGCATTTCCTTCCAATTCCAAAGCCCACAATCACTTCAAAAGCCATGCAAAGAACCATCCATTCCATCAAAAACAATCCATCAATTCACATGCAAAACCACCATTAACACACATGCACCCAAACAAAGCCAACCTAGCTAACCCTACATGCATTCTTTATGCAACTCTTCATCATTCCACCATTCATTCTTTATTCCACAAACAAGTCACATGCATTTCCACCTTCCTACTTCATCATTTCACCACATTCTCCCTCTTTAACTCATTTCATTATTCATTCACTTTGCATTCATTCAATTCCACCTCACATGCACCCTTTATTCTTCATCATTGCAACCATGGCACATTTACACCAACAAAACAACTCCCATGCCATGGCCTACTCATATTCCCATTTCCTTTCCAACATCTCACATGCATTTCCACCTTCCTACTTCATCATTTCACCACATTTTCCCTTTTATTTCCACATGCAATTCTTCATCATTGCAACCACAAACACCTTAAACAAATAGCCATATACATCTCCACTCCTCCTATAAATACCCTTGCATTCATTCATTCAAGAATAATCTCATCTCATTCACAACACAACAACACACCACAAACACATTCCTTTCTCCCTTAGAATCCAAAAACCATCTTCCATTTCCACCAATCCTCATCCATTTCCATAATTCCCCAACACTTCCATCCCCCCAACCAACCTATCCTTAAACCTTGTGCTACAACAACGAGGAAGAGAAGAGTGCCTAAACATTCATACAATTCAAGTTTTGAGTTGTTGGAATGTTTAGGTGTTTCTTTGATTTCAAAGTTTCATTTTAATTCTCTTTGTTTTGTACGTATGAGAAATGGAAGAAAAGAGTGCTTAAACGTTCATACAATTCAAAGTTTTGAGTTGTTGGAATGTTTAGGTGTTTCTTTGATTTCAAAGTTATGAGGAACTAAACCCCCTTTAGCTAGGGGGTAATTCGAAACTATGTTTATGTTTGTAATATGATTTGATTACTTTTAATTACGTTTCATAAGTTGTGAATTCAATTTGTTTAACTGTTTGATTGATAACCTATTTATGTATGTTTATTAAGAATGAACGCTTAATTTTCATGCATGAATTTGACGCTAGAATATAAGTGAGTTTCACGTAATAGTTATGAACTTATATTCACAAGTAGTGGAGGTTGCTTATAAACAATCGTGTTAAACATATTCTTGGCATAAGTTTCATGCAATCATAGTAACGAATGCCTCGTCAACACTTATAGTTTTCATGATGCTTAATGATTCTTGCTTGTATCTCTATTATGCAATTCATGTAGGGAACTTGTGAGGAATGCTTTGGATTGTCGTATGCAATCATCCAATTCATTAACTTAAGGAAAACTTGACGGTTAATTTAAGCGGACCTAATTAACCCGGGGCGTTGAGAATTCATGGTTTATTGAAAAGCAATTAGACATCGTTTTGTATGCAAGTATAACATATGTGGAGATGAACCCCTTAGCTAGCTTCCCATCCATTCATTTCCGTCAAATCCATATTTACAATTTGTTTTATTTCCAAGTTTCCATTTTTAGTTTAAAGTCGTCCAAATCCAATCCCCCTTTACTTTATTGTTCAATTTAGTTAGAAATCAATTTAGTTTGTGTTTTTAAAGCATTTTGAGTCTTTTGGTTTGTCTTAGTGTTTTAACGTTTAGTTTCACATTCTTTGAGTCTAGTTTAGTGTTTTATCTTGTTTTTACGTTTTTGAAGTCAAATCCAAGTGGTTAACAATCCCTCCTAATCCCCGGTCCAGAACGATCCCTACTTACATCCATACTACAATTGTCAAAAAGAGGGTTTAATTTGTGCGCGTATAATTCTCGCATCAACCATCGATTTATTTTTCTTGGCAGAGCATAAACCTTGAGATGTTAAAGTAGCAGGCCATTAAGAAAGTTGCTTTCCTCACTCTACCTTTACTTTTAGTTAGAATTTCCTTTTAGCTAGCTTATTGCTTTTCAAACAGTAGCTATGGGGCCACTTTGCTTTGTATTTTGCTTATTTGCCTTTGACTTCTTCCTTTGGCTTTGGATGCTGATGTTGATTTTAGCATAACGCTTATGATGTATTTAGTGTATTTAGTCTTGCAATGACATTGGCCTTTTTCCTACTTTGAGTGCATGAGAATTTGTTAGATGAAATTTTGTTTAGGCTTTGAGACACATGCTTGAGCTTTTGTTTGCTTTCCTGGGGGAAACAGCTAGTCATGGTGCTTGGTATTTTGCCAGTAAGTTTGCCTAAGGAAAGATGGAAAAGATGTCGTAGCTTCTGTAGGGAATCACAACATGTCAGGAAAGGTTGACTTGCTTAGCATTGATTGGCTTGCTGGTTTTAAAAGCATTTCCTTGCTTGGCTTGATTTTGCATTAATAGGCTTTGGTGTGTTAGCTTGGCATATTGCATGAGCATTGAACCATTGAGCAGCTTAGAGCACTCCCACCGTTGCAATTTGCTCGGGGGACCGGCTCCAGAACAAAGGCCTGAGGGCCGGTGGAAGGCGTCCAGCGTGACGCAGGCCGGGGGACGGGGGAGGCCCGAGGGCCAGGCCCGTGAGGAATCGACAGGCCTTGAGCCCGGGGTGGGAGTGACGTCATGCTGACGCCAGGGTGGCGTCAGCGTATTATTTTATTTTTTTTGTGTCAGGCGCGTGCACCCCACCCGGGCGTGGGGGCGCGTCCTGACAGTTTAATCAGAAAAAAAAAAGTTTTGTCTGTTACCGTTGGGAAGCCACGTGGCTTCCCACGGTACGTTAGATCTTAACGGTCACTTAATGTGGACCGTTAGATCTCAACGGTAAAAAATTTTAAAACTGTCAGATTTAATATCCACCGTTCGATCTGAGATCAACGGTGGATATTAAAATGCTTTATAAATTAAAAAATAAATGAAAAAATAGTTTAAAAAATCTGAAAAGTTACCGTTGTGACACGTGGCACAATCTGGAGCGTTGGAATTCAAATTTTTTTATATCCAACGGCAGAGATTAATTAATTGAAAAAAAATTCAAAAAAAAGTGTAAAAAATTCAAAAAAATTCAAAAAAATATCTGAAAAATCTGAAAAAAATTGTAAAAAAAATTGTTTTTACTTTTCTATAAATACCTTCTCATTATCATCTACCTTCACAACAATTTCATATTTTCTCAACTACTTTCAATCACATTCCTTTCTTTGTCTCAAAGTTTGAATCCATTTTTTTTCAACAAAATGACCACTGGTGCAGGTACGAATTGGTCGCTTATTGAAGATGTTGCGTTGTGTACTAGCTGGGTTGAAGTTACTCATAGTTCGCTTACGGGTAATGAGATGCAGTTGCGAGAAATGTGGAGTCTTATTCATACCAATTATCTTGAGAAAATTGGTGGGAAAAGAACCAAAGAATCGATGTACAGTCGTTGGAAATTACTTAGCCAATCGTTTAGTACGTTGAGAGACGCTTTGGCACAAGCTAGTAATAATATTCGAAGTGGGGAAAATTACTCGGATATGGTAACAAGATATTATTATTTATTGTTTGTATTCTTTATTTGTTACGTACAAAATTTATTATTTATTGTTACTTATTTGTTACATTATAATTATGTTGTTTGTTACATTATAATTATGTTATTGTTACTTATTTGTTACATTTATTTGTTACATTATAATTATGTTGTTTGTATTATTTATTTGTTACTTATTTTCATTAAAATTAATGTATATATATATATATATATTTGTTAATTATTTTCATTATTTACTAAACTTGAAGCCTTCTTATTTGCTTTGTTACTTATTTTCATTATCTTTGTTACTTATATATATATATATATATGTATATATTTGCTAGTTACTTATGTTCATTATAATTATTTATTTGTATTATTTATTTGTTACTTATTTTTATTGTGTAGGAACTTCAAGCACAAGCTTGGTATGCTGCCAAAACCAAAAGCAAAAATAAATCATTCAACCGGTGGGAATGTTGGAATATTGTCAAAGATTGTCCTAAATTTAGAGTTGTGCCAGTTGGTCCAGAAGTGCACATGAACAGCACCCCTCTACACTCTACACCCGATCATGTTCATGAAGATGATGCAGAAGAAGTGCCCGAAACGCCCCTCCCTGAACAAGCGTCGGGTTCGACCCGTTTTCCAATTAGGCCTCAAGGTAAGAAGGCTACAAAGAGAAAAGGGAGTGCTTCCAAGAACGATTATGCAAAGTTCATGGAAGAACTTACTCGCCAAGGTGAATTGACTTTGGCGAGGGAACTGGCGAAAGATGAGGCTGATAAGGCTGATAAGGCATCAAAAGCAGCAGCTGTTGAGAGAGAATTTTATGCTAATGAGAGAGAAAGAGAGCTACTTAGGCAAGAAAGGGAACATGTTAGAGAAGAAAGACGAGCTCAACAAGATCGTGAGATTATGAACATGTCTTTAGAAGGGAAGTCTCCAAATTCTAAATTTTTTTGGAAGTCAGAGAAAGCGGACGTGGTGCGAAGGAGGCGTGCAAGAGAAACAATAGCAAGCCAAGGTGGTTCTAGCACCGCAAGAGAAGATCATCCTAGCAGCACAAATTGGTTAAGTGATGATGAATAGAGTACTTTTTGTAATCGGAGCCCATAATTTTCCAATCACTTTGGGTTGTAATTTATTATTTATTGTTTGTATTATTTATGTTGTTTCCATGTTCATGAATATTTATTCAAATTAATTTGGTAAGTTATTTATATTAAGAATTAATTTGGTAAGTTATTTAATTTGGTAAGTTATTTATATTAATTTGGTAAGTTATTTAATTTGGTAAGTTATTTATGTTGTTAAAAGTCCATTAAAAAAACATAGATTACATATACTAAGAATTACATAAACATAAACATAAAAAAATTACATAAAATACCAAATAATAAAACACACCAAATAAAATAACATAAACATACTAAATTCAAAATAACACACTAAAATGAACTTAATTATCTTCAGCTTGTTTCAATGCCCACTGGTGCTCAATCAAGTCAATTTGTCGGGCATTGTGCATGTCTGGCATTTGAAATGCAGTATATCGTTGAATGAGCCTTTCATTGTAACGTCCATCCCTTTGTAATGGCTCATGTTGCACGGGGTTATCGGTGGCGTCATGAGCACAATATATACGTGTTCTTGAATTGTTCATCGGGTCTGGCTCATATTCATCAACAGCTTCATAATCGTACTCATCTTCCACAATCATGTTGTGAAGAATGATGCACGTCATCATGATGGATCGAAGCGACTCTACATCAAACAATCTGGCAGCACCCCTGACGATCGCCCAGCGAGCTTGGAGGATACCAAAACAACGCTCCACATCCTTCCTGCACCCCTCTTGACAGCTTGCAAAGTGTTTTTCCTTCGCACTCCGCGGACGTGGCACTGTTTTGACAAATGTTGACCAGCGCGGGTAGATGCCGTCAGCTAGGTAGTATGGACCGTCGTACATACGTCCATTGACCTCATATGTAACTTTTGGTGCCTTTCCTTGCAGGACATCGTTGAACACTGGGGATTGGGCAAGGACGTTGATGTCATTTTGAGCTCCCGGGACCCCGAAAAAGGCGTGCCAAATCCATGTATCAAAAGATGCCACCGCCTCCAGAATGATACTTTTTGCCCCTTTTCTGTCCCCGTAAGCGCCTTGCCATGCACTTGGACAGTTTTTCCACGTCCAGTGCATACAATCAATGCTTCCAATCATCCCAGGAAAGCCACGCATCTCCGCCTTCTTCAACAGCCGCTCCAAGTCCATGTGTGTGGGTTTGCGGAGGTACTCAGCGGTGTAGATAGATTCGATTGCTCCGCAAAACCTCATCAGGGACTCAAGAATGGTTGATTGCCCCATCCTCGTTATCTCATCCACTTGGTCTGCAGATGCTCCATATGCAAGCATCCGCAAGGCAGCAGTAATTTTTTGCTCCGGCAGTAGACCCATAGCACCAAAAGCATCTTTTTTTTGCACAAAATAAGAATCATGGTTGCAAACAGCAATCATGATTTTGTTGAACAAATGTCGTTCCATTCTAAAACGACGTCTAAAGTACGTATCAGGGAATGCACTATTAGGAACAAAATAATCATCCAAGAGTTCCATACCTCGTCGTTGCCTGCTTCTATCAAGGTTTCCGGAACGCCTGGGCCTGCAGATCTGAGCCGCAGCTTGGATGACTCGACGGGAATGTGAGGCTCTACCCCTTCTTACGTCGTCATATCTCATTTGACGCTCCTCATCTTCTTCCCTCTCATTTCTTACCCCCTGGTGATTGAACATTGATTCTGATTGGTTAAACAAGTCTTCCTCTTCCTGATTCAATTCCCACATCATCCTTGAGGAAGAAGAAGAAGACATTGAAAGAAAGAAACAGAAACTATGAATATTGAAACTGATTTTTGTGAATAAGGAAGCAGAAATTATGAATAATGATAGAGATCTTGAGAATTTTGGTGTGAGATTTGTGAAGATGGATGGTGGATTATATAGAGGATTCAGAATGGATTAGGTTCTGCATAATGCCACGTGGCATGCCGTCATTCGTTAAAAATCTGATGGAAATCTATCATCCAAGATTGTTAACAGATTATGACACGTGGCATGCCGTCATTCGTTTAAAATCTGATGGAAATCTATCCTCAAAGATTGTGAACCGATTATGACACGTGGCGCGATGTGATTGGTTAATAATCTTATCAGAAATCCATATTATAATTATTTATTTTGTATTATTTAATAATACTTAGGATAATGACACGTGGCGCACCGACAACGATTATAAATCTTATCCGATATTACATTTAAAATTATTTTGTATTAATTTTATAAATAAAAAAAATAATAATATTTTATTGCCTATTGCCAGGGCTATAGAAGTGTAACGGTGGAGATGCAAAATCTATTGCCAGGGCTACTTACTGTTCATTAAGGGCAATTACTGTTCATTAGGTGGATTGAATAGTGTATTGCCAGGGGGGAGGGCTCCAACGCTGGAGTTGCTCTTATATGGCATTGATAGGCTTGGCATGTTACATAAGTATATCTCTAAAAAAGCTTTATTTGCTTGACTTAATGGTTTTGCATGGCGTGTTGGCTTGGCATGTTGCATGAGCATTGAATCATTAAGCAACTTGCATGGCATTGATAGACTTGGCATCTTGCCTAAGTATAGCTTTGAAAAAGCTTTATTTGCTAGACTTATTGGTTTTGCATGGCGGGTTGTCTTGGCATGTTGCATGAGCATCAAACCATTAAGCAGCTTGCATGGCATTAATAGGCTTGGCATGTTGCAAAAGTATAGCTTTGGCATGATTTGCCCCTTAGAGCAGCTTGCTTGGCGTGGCCTTTCCTTATAGCCATGGCATAAATACTGCTATAACTTGTTTAGAAGAAATCCCTTTGGTTACTCTTGCCAATGTAAAGAAACGAACGTACCATTGTGACAAAATGCTCCTTCATTTCATTAAAATTTAGGGCACACCAATCGTTGCATGACTTTACAAGGCCTCATAGAGTAAGCAAAATGATCATTGCATAGAATGAGCTTTTTCCTCTAAAATAAGCATGAGTGTTTTAGCAGTAAAACGACTTTAGCCACTTTGTATTGACAGGGACAGGTTCTGTTAGCATACCTTCCTTGACCGAAGTCAAGTAGTAGTAACTTCTTCGATAAGCTTCCTTGACCACAAAAGGTCTTTCCTAGTGTAAGGTGAACTTCGAAGGTCTAGATATTTGCCTCCTTATATGCTCAACTGTTCTAAGGACGATATCTACTTTCTTGAAATTACGTGGCTTAACTGTGTGGTTGTAGGCTTTGGTAACTTGTTGTTGGTATAGGGTTGTTTTCCTAGCTGTTTCTGCCCTGTTTTCCTCGAGTAACTCAAGGTCTTTCTACCTTCAGCTTACGTATGCTGCAACATCTCATTCCACATTGTTGAATGTTGAAACTCTTGTTGTGGGCATCATCATTTTCACAGGGGAAATAGCTTCAGACCCATATACCAAATAGTAAGAGGAAAAACCCGTCGTGTTCCTTTGAGATATGCGATAAGCCCATAAGACATTTGGGAGATGTGTACTCCAGCCTCTAGAGTAGTTGTGTATCATTTTGTTTAGCATCCTTAATAGCGTTTTGTTTGTGGCTTTAGCTTGACTGTTTCCCTAGGAATAGTACGATGTGGAGCGATGGTGTTTGATCCCATAGCATCAAGTGTGCCATTTACTTGTTTGTTCACAAAAGGTGTGCCAATTTGTCGCTTACTATTTTGTAAGGTATCCCAAACTGGCAAGCAATGCATTCCTTGTTGAAATTGGATATTGTTGCTCCTGCACTTTCGTGAGAGGGATTACTTCCACCCACTTTGTGAAGTACTCAGTGGCTACTAGGATCCATTTGTGACCCTCGGAAGTTGGGTTGATGGTTCCTATCAAATCGAGCCCCCAAGTGTGGAATGGTCATAGGGTGCACATATTTTGCAGCATCGTTGAAAGCTTGTAGATTAGGTTTCCATGAACTTGGCATGCATGGCATCGCTTAACCATGTTGTGCGTGTCTTTTCTCATGGTTGGCCAATAGTATCCTAGGCTTAGCAGCTGCTTGTGTAGCTTATTTCTTCCTTGGTGCTCTTCTCACTTTCCAGCATGTGTACCTTCTGCATGACTTTTGAGGACTCAGATGGCCGAAGGCATCTCAATGGTTCCCTATTGAATCATTTCTGGTATATAGTTGCCTCATCCACGAAGTACCTTTTGGTTGTCATTTTCAGTTTGTGTGCATCATTGACATTGCTTAGCAGTGTCTTATCAATGAAGAAGGTCAGGTATGGGGACCTCCAATCATCAGTGATGGAAACTGCAAATACCTCTCTTGGGAAAAGTGTTTTGTTACACTTTTCACATTCGACTTGGATGCATGTGGCATGTTGCTTCATCTTTGATCAATAATACCCTTTTCTTTGTAGTCGGTGATAAAGACTTACTAGTTGGTTGACTCCGCATATGGCTTTATGGATTTTGTGCAATCACTTATATGTTTTTTTTTGCTCTAAGGCATCGGGTTAGCATTGATCCGGATAGGCACTTGTAGAGTATCCTAGCAACATTGATGTCATCCTTAAGGTATTTGATACTAAGTTTTTTGCTTGGCTTGGAAAGTTCCAATTTGACAGTTTCCCTCTAATTGTCATCCTTTGACATTTCCTTCGGGAATATTGCATTAATGGTTGGGGCCTCCTTTATGATCACAACAATGTTGGGTTGTTCTTCAATAAAAATAAGCTTGGAGCCAAATGTGGCTAAGGCATCTGCATATATGTTGGTTGTGCCAGGAATATGTTCTAACACCACATGCTTGAAACTTGCCATGAGTTTCTTGGACATAGTACGATATGGTGCCAAGATTATTTCCTTCACTGTGACTGGACTTGGCTCAGGACCAAATTTGAGTCACCTACGACTCATATCTTGAGCCCATTTCCTTAGTTGTGGAAAGGTCCATGACGAAAGCTTTATACTTAGCTATGTTGTTTGTGTATGGAAATATTAGCTTGAAGGATATAGCGGTAGCTTGGCCCTCTGGATTGACAAGTACAATACTAGCTCTTTCTTCTGTGGCTGTGGAAGAACCATTGAAATGTATGACCCATGGCTATTTTTCCATAGTGGTGGCAGCTATCTTTGGCAGCACACCAAGGACTTCCTTAGAAAATTTGGCCTCTTCTTCTTCAGGAAACAATGCTAGCATGTTTATCACAACTTGGCCTTTGATAGCCTTAGGCGTCATACATATAATATCGAATACGAAAAGTTAGAGCAACCAGTGAGCCAAACGGCCAGATAGTATAGGTTTAGTGAGCAAGTACCTTACCGGGCCTGACTTTACCATAACTTGCAGCTTGTAAGCTAGGAAATAGTGGCACAAATGCAATGATGCATAGATGAGGGCTAGGCAAAGGTGCTTTTTCCTTGGTTAGATTGTCTTGGGCAAACAGGGCTCCTATAGTAATGCTTGTTGCGGCGAGGTAGAGCTTGAGCGGAATGCCTATGATTGGTGCTTTCATGGTAGGAAGGTTGGTGCCTTCATAGACTTCATCGCATTCCTTGGTTCGTACGAATTCTTTCCATTTCTTGAGCAGCAGGGCGAAGGCTTATGTTACTACTGCTAATCTTGGGATGAAGTTTCCCTATAAAGTTTTTTAGATCATTTGTGTTCGTTGGGGGTATGAAAGTTCGATAGTGTGCACCTTGTCTAGATCTGCATCGATGCAGCACTGATGCACTAGGAAGCCTTGGAATTTGCCTGAGGAAACATCGATAGTGCATTTCTTGGGGTTTATCTTTAACCTATATGCTCGACATCTCCTCAACACTTTCCCTAGCATTTCCTAATGCCTTTCATTGGTCTTAGATTTCATGATGAGGTCGTCCACATAGTTTTCCACTTCCTTCCCCATCATGTCGTGAAAAATTGCTATCATTGCTCGTTGAAAGGTGGCACCGACGTTTTTGAGTCCGAATGGCATGATTGCATAGTAAAAGTTTCCAAATGGCGTGGGAAAGCTGTCTTCTCAGCATCTTTGGCATACATCTTGATTTGATTATACTCAGTGAAACAATCCATGACAACATCAGGCCTTACTCTGAAGTTGAATAGATCATGATGTCCATGTTGGGTAATGAAAACTCGTCATTTGGGTATGTTGCATTGAGATTTTGGTAGTCAATGCACATCCAGATTTAGGCAGTGTTCTTCTTCATTACTGGGATAATGTTGGCTAGCCAAAGAAAGTGCTTGATAAGCTTGATAAATCCGACCGCCATGAGTTTTTCCACCTTGACTTTGATTTTAGCTTCTATTTTCTGGTGGAAATTCCACATTTACTGCACGTTAGACTTAATCTTGTGTTGTGTATTTAGCGTGTGGCACACTAAGTTCAGATCAAGGCCTGCCATCTCTTCATTGCTTTAAGCAAATACATCTTTAAACTCCTTTAGCAAGCTGACTAGTTCTTTCTTTTCCTCGACAGATAAGTAAACACTAATAGAAATCAACTTTTGCATAGAGGAATCATCACTTAGGTTTACCTCTTCAAGCTTTTCTGCCACTGCAGTGGATCTATCTTGCATGCATTTTGGCACATGATTTTATGTAAGGATCTGTCCTCGGTAGTAAATGCATGCATGTCTTCAATTTCCTTGGGAAATTCACTTGCTTGGCATCCAGTGCCTTCATACTTGGGGCTTTCCCATATGATGTGGTCAGGCCCCCCTATTTCGTGATAAGCGGTAGACAACGCGGCCATCGGGAAGCAAGACCCTAGAGCATTGATGTGGGGTGTGTACAAGGATATTGGCCTCTGGTTCTATGCGTTTTCCTTTTTCCATAACTGCTAAGAATTCTTGGTCACTGAGATATCGAACTTTTTCCCAAAGGGGTAAAGGTATCCTTGAGGTTTATGATATCCCACATCTAACACTTGACAAATCATTATAGAACTTGGCATTGGAATAGTGAATTTCGTCTAGTTAAATGACATCTGGCTTCCCGGGATGCGAATAGGCCTCAGACCACCTTGATGCACTAGTGGTAGCTGGAAGACCACGAGTCTGTGCTTGTTTATCCATGGCATTTTAAGCAGAACATGGTAAGCCACATTAATGTCCATCATATAAAACTTAGTAAATGACTTGATAGGGTCGATCTTTAAGTCGATTTCGATGTATCCAATAGTTTCCTCATTGCTATTCCCAAACCCATTGATAGATTTGAGACCTTACCACTTTTGACGTTGGGACACCTGCTATAGTGAGCACTACCAAGGGCAGAATATTGATGGAGGAATCAGTGTCAACCAAAGCTGGCCTAATGAAGATGTCATTGATTTGCCTTTCCAGGTATAACGTGAAGGAAGATTTGTGAAAAACATGTTCATTTAAGCAACATCAATAGCATGCAATTAACAATTAAAGGCGGAATCATGCTTGTATGCACTTAAAACAAAACATTTACCCATGAAATTCAAAGCCTAGTAGATAGGTGAACCAAGACTCAACTCAAAACAAAGTGAGTTGAGAAATCAATACCTTTGTAGATTCCTCTTTGCATAAGCAAAGGCTAATCACCCAAAGAGAGGGCCTTCATTCCTTGCATCTTAGATCCATGGATTTGGATGGATGAAAAGGTTTCTCCAAGTTCCCAAAATTGAGAACCTCTAATTATTCATCACCAAGGCATAATGAAGAAGAAATGAGTGACCTTGGAGGAGTTTGATTGCTAGATGATCCCTCCAAGGTGGCCTAAATTTTAGAGAGAAAGGAGAGCTTGTGTTCTCATCCTTTCCCCAAAAATTACCATTTTTAAATTTTAGGCTATAAAGTCCTTTATATAGTCCCTTCAAATAAGTGACCTAATGAACCAAAAGCCCTATTCTTCTAACATGGCAAGCCTATAGGGTTTATTGGGCTTTCAAGCCCTTTGTTTATTCAAGTTGTCATACAACTTGAGTTAATGGGCTTGACATTCAAATCCCATTGGGCCTTGCGGCCCAAAACTAACCCGAGGTCTTTAACGAACTTATTCGTTTGATTAATTAACCTATTAATTAATCCTAGCCTTAGATAAATAATTAAACCATTTAATTATTCTTACTCATTGCCGTTGTTTCTTCAAACTCTACCTTACTCGGTGAACGATCCATTAGGTTCCTTTTAGCGAGGCAGTGGGCGATTAAAACTCTTTCTAATCGATTGTGAATTGAAACTTACTTTCAATTCTCCCGTTAGTGATAATACACTTTTAAGGCTTCCACAAACCATGGTTGACGCCTAGAAGCATGTCATGGTTACCCAAGCTAATCAGAAGAGGTGGAGAACCTATTCAGTTTTAGGATTACAAATGCAATACGGTCTTTCTCTAATACAATACTCTTGACCACATTGTTTGGTTTGATAGTTTATTCATGTCTACTATCCAATGTGAGTCTTGTGCTTATATGATTACCTTGAATGTGATTTGGAACACATTCCTAAATCTCATTCATACTTTGGCCAAAGATTCTTAATCATATCATAGAGTATTCTCCCTCAAACAGTTTGAAGGTTAGAGATCCCTTGTTGCGCATTCACTTGCGTCCATGGCTAAGTGGCTTAACCCCAACGATGCCGTGGACACCCTCCTGATGGAGTGACTTTGACATAATCAAAGATTAAGGACCTAACCACAAGACAACTGTGATGCCTCAGGTCAAAAGACTAATTTGCATTATCCCAACCATGAGTTCTCATGTGACATGAATATGAGAACTCTTCGTTGATCGTGTTCAGTGAACTCATTCTCTATTGAGCACCTACGTACTTGTCTTGATGTCACACACACCAATGACTTGAGACTAGTCACTCTCCCTGAGAGAAGACATAGCACGTACTGATCTTAACGGACTGTCAATGCCCAATTAACAATCCTATGATCAGGAACGTTTAGGATGTGTCAACGAAAGAATGGTCTCATGAATCTAACTTCTTTAGATCGCATTCTTCAAATCACATATTCCTTGGACTTATCGTTTAAGCATATAACATTTATATGAGACGGCTCAAACAATAATGTTTGCCCTTAATATTAAACTAGATTAGTTTAACATGTGAAATGTCCATAAAGTATCATCATATGATTGGTTTTAGGGCACATTTCCAACAATCTCCCACTTGCACTAGAGCCAATCAGCTTAGTCATTAGTGATGATACCTCTTCTATAGTCATTTCATAAATGGCTGAGTAGTAGGCCTAGACAATGGATATCTATATGTTATCCATAGAAGCAACCTTGAGAATAACGACGTCACCATTATACATGATTCTCAATCATGTGGTTCAGTCTCTCATTTGAGTTCAGACCTTGATGAGACCTTGATTCCCTGGCTTGAGCTATCGCCCCATTAGTGTCATACACTTTCTGGTTGGAACCGAATGGAAAGTTCATGAATGAACTTTCCCATCCAAACAACAATGTTGTAAGCTTCTATATGGCAATATATTTTGCATACATGATGGAACACATTAAAGTCATTTACTTTTAACGTTTCCACCCAAATATCTCTTTAGTCATAATAAAGAGATATCTCATTATCACTTCATTCATAATGAAGAGATATTCTATGATGGATTAGATTCATAATCTAATACATTTACGCTTCCATTACGTTACTCTAATTCTTCCTCATTCTTGAGGAATCCATCCTTAGTATTTCTTAAATACCTAAGGATTCACTTGACAGTTGCCATGGTTCTGATCCTGGGCTTGCACTGATATCATCTTGTACCATTCTAGGTACAACTTATATCAATGTTTTCATATAATATGAAATACATAAATCACCTTTCTGCGTATGCATAAAGGATTCTATTTACGCATTATTTCTTTGGGAGTCAAATGGTACATTCCCTTTGAGAAGAACAACTTCCTAGTCTCACTAGAATTGTCATTCTAATTGAAGTTTATCATCATATGAGAAACTTCCTAGCATCTCATTGTCTATTTTAGGGATTGATATAATCCAATTATATCTTGAAATCTATCATTATAGATTTCCATCCCATGTATATAGACTATGTCTCCCATATACATTCTATCATTATAGAATGTTTAAAGTCATAACTTTAACGATGAAGAATTCCTTTCATTTTCAAAATTAATATATATCATGTATATATATTCAAATTTAGGAATATGATCAACTCCCACTAATCTTTTGTAAACCTAGTAAACAAAAGATTCATTTACATCTTTATGAGAAATCAAACAATTGATCTTTTCTCATAAGACGCTTATAGCTCCCACTAGCTTGCTAAGATCCATGATGGATGGATCTCTACAACTAACATGTCTTGTGATTTATAGTTTTAGACATATATTATCAAGACTATCTTAATAATGGTTTCGGAAACCCATATTATGTCCAAACCATTCAACTGAGACGGTTTATAAATCCTTCTGGACTACCTTGGAGCTTGTGGTATAGGAACTAGGTTGTCTTAGAAGTATATGTCATATATATATGGGTAATTCATAATGTCCAACGAACTAAATCTTATTCATGTTCATTCTTCTCCTAATGGAGAAATTCATTATCTTACGATGCTACTTTCCTTGATATTTTTCAAGGAAATTAATCTAAAGTGTTACTTTTACTTTAGACGTCTTACTTATCTACTTACATTTCTTGAATTCTTTGAAACCTTTTGCAAAGTATTCGGTCTTGTGTTTATTCAAAATAAACTATAGTCCAACCGAGAGTGATCTTCGGTGAATGTCATACAACATGAGTAGTATTATGTTGTGGACAAGAGCCACTAACATCTAAGTGAATTAACCTCAACAACTTTGTGATTCTTTCTTCTTTCCAAAAGAATAAAGATTCGAACATTTCGCCTCTATACAATTTTAACAAGAAGGTATTGGATCCGGATCTAACGATCCAAAGCATCCATCTATGACCAACTCGTAACTTATGTTTTAGAGGTATCACAACTCAGTTGGGATTAGTCACTACCTTGCAACCTTTTGGGTTTTAAGCATCGTTATATTCTTAAACAGTTAACACTACCACATCATCTCTACTATAGAGACAATTAATTAGATTACCATAATCTAATCATTCATTAATAAAGAACAATGTTTTGTCAAACAAAACATTCATCCATCTCTACAACTGTGACGGAATTAAGTTCCTTAAAATTGGAATGTAAAGACAATCTTTAGTATTTTCCAATTTCTTTGGTAGTTCATATGAGGAAGTAAGTACAATCCGCTTTCGCAGAGATCTATATTTTATTCACTTTCCGAATGTGAAGTACTTTCTCTTCTCTCATTAATCTTCTACTTTTTCTTAGCACACTTTTACAACAATTGTAAAACATAGTTACTAATACGGAATCAAGCATTCAAGTAGAAGAACCAACTGTTTTGAACTATTTCAAGAACATATTACAACACCTTCGAAAGGTGTGTTCTTGACACTTGCAAGACATTTCTTGCAAATACCCCTTCCAATGTCCATCCTTTCATAAAGAAAGTTTGTTCCCTTGGAGTTATTTTGCCTTCTTCATTTGACTTCCCTTTTGACTACAATAGTCATGGTCCCTAAACTCCCACTCTCTCTCTTGAAACTTATTTCAAATGTGTTATACACATCAAACGATTTGGAGAGCGCGCGGTTATTGTTCACTATATAGTTTACAATAAACTTAGTGAACCATTAGGATAGGGACACAGAGGTGAAGTCCTTGCCTAGTTTCCGTCTCGTTAAGTGGTTTAACACTTCAACACTCAATGATTCAAAGTCATCATAAGTCCATATAAATGGACTATTTTTGTCAACCAACCGTTATGTTCTAAACATAATAACAAACTTTCAAGAGTTGTTCAAGGCAACTCTCATTTCTTCATACAACAATTTGTAAGTGAAGAATCATGGCACATAAAGTGTCCATGCCCTTGTGCTTACTTCTCAAGTTCCTTGTTCGTGTAACAAAGAGACAAGCACTAAAGTTTGTGTTGATTAAGGGTTGTTCAAAGCAACTCTTATTTCTTCATACAACAATTTGTTTTTGAAGAATTATGACATTAAAAGTGTTGTCCTTCTCATGTTAGACTTATCTAACATATTCTTCCAATGATACATTATCAATAGGAAGATTGTGAGGATGAGACTACTTAGTTACATCTACAAGCCATTAAAGACAATCTATGGGATTGTAGAACAAAGTCCGGAAATTAAAGCATTCGGCTTTTCTTTGTCAAGTTTTGGATAGCGTTTGCAAATATATTGGTAAACAAATACATAACGAGTATAAATTGATTGATTTTAAGCCATTTGATTCGGGTCTTTAAATCAAATAGCACCACCCACTATTTTTAGCAAATTCCATATCCCTCATCGGAATTCGAGAGTTTTGGAGGAAACTCTTAGTAGGGTATGGGAGGCTCACTATTACCAAGCCCACCTCACGATGATACGATATCGGCTAGCATTAATAATAATGAGAGAGTACGCTTACTCATTTGCATCTCTTGCAAGTACCCATCTTATTTGGCCTCTAGAGAATGTTGCCTCACAATGATATGATATCGGCGCCATTGCACTTAGTTAAGTTATTCCCACCATGCTTAGTTCATGAAGGGGTTCAAGAATAGCCTCACAATGATATGATATTGGGCATCCTCGTTGCCTACACTCACCTCATCATATGCGTATAGACTCCTCCTGAATGTAAGCATGCACTTTGTACTCCCCCATGATAGGGTGAAGCCGGTGTACAAGTCACAAACGATTGGAGCCTACCACGGTGGAAGGCCACGAAGAGATATTCAAAGCATCTCTCGCTTATCAACTTAATATAGATTTGGTTGAGGGTTTTTAGGTCTCATCACATATAAACATACATTTTAATCCAATTAAAACATTTTGGTCCTATTACAACTATTGGTCCATATGATTGATTTAGTAGTATATAATACTCCCACTATGCTTTTAAAACGGTTTTTAAAGCAAGACTATATGGTACTACTAACATAAGATTTGCATTCATTGATGGACTATATAGTTGCCTTAGGGCCTTAGGATGACTATGAACCTTTGATTCGATTCAACACGAGCCTAGTGTTGAATCTCGGTCTAGGGATGGAGATTGATTTTAGTTACGCGTTTAATCACATTAAGGCGTGTTGTCATATTGGGCGTTGGACCCAACTACTCCAATTTCATGCATATCGAATAAAACAAGAAAGGAGTACTTCAAAGTAAATAAGAGCTTATGCTCTTTTACAACAATTGATCAAATCAAATTACTTTAAAGTAAAGAAGAGCTTATGCTCTTTTACAACAATTGATCATATCAAATTACAACCAAAATTTAATCTACACATTCCCATGGTTCAAACAAATTTGAAACGGCCTTTCACATAGCTCAATTATAGTAGGCTTAGGTTCATAATCACCCATTCTTTAATTAATTAACGCTTTAACTAATTAAACTTGAATGCAACATTTTCATTTGGTTTTTGTATCCATAGAATTGATTTAAATGGAGCTAAATGAAATGAAAATCCAATTCTCATTTAAAAGAGACAAAACAATTTTGTTCTCTACCTAATTTGGGCCAAAATGCTATGACCTCAACTTGTTTGGGCCATAGTGCAATTAACCTCAACTTTTGGGCTATTTTGCAAAAACTTAAACTTTTGGGGTCACTTTGTAAAAACACAAAAGTCCACTACTTCATGTAATTACAACTAGAACCCAAAATTTCCACAAAAAAATAAAACTTCATTAAAGGAGCAAAACAATTTGTCCTTTTAGTGATTTTGGACCTTTACGTAAAAACTTAAACTTTTGGGTCAAAATGCAAATACACAAAAGTATCAAAACTTTATATAATTGCATAAAAGCCCCACAAGTACCCTAATTGAATAGGGTGGCAACTTTTAAACAAAGTGTATAAAAATTTCAAAGTTTTTTGTAAGTGGGTGTGTGTAATGGAATAAATCATTACACACCAACCCACTAAAATTTCTTTAATTTTTCAAAATAAATATCTAATATATTTAAACATAAGAAATATTTCAAAACAAAAACTTTATGAAATAAATCAAAACTTTGAATCAAAACACCAAACCTTTTGTTCTTGGCAAGAACATATCAAGAACAATGAAGAACATCCATGAAAACCTATAAGAGCTCCATGAACATTCTTCACCCAAAAACATACCAAAACCACTCAAACTTAAGGGAAATAACATACAACCATACTAGGGTACATAGGGGTTCCAAAAGTCACTTTAAAACACTTTTAACAAGTCAAACAAGAACCCAAAAATCCACCCTTTGGATTTGGCCGAATTTCCCCAAAAACATGGCACCAAATTTTAGCTCCAAAATTCATGCTCATATGAACTACATCTACAACATTTGAGATGGCAAATTTTCTAACAAAATTTACATTCAAAGAAGCAAGAATAAAGCTTGTAACAATTACAACATTCAAATCACAAACTATGAACTACAAAACCCAAAAGGATTCACCAACTACTAGACTTAGGCTCTGATACCACTTGAAGGAAGATTTGTGAAAAACATGTTCATTTAAGCAACATCAATAGCATGCAATTAACAATTAAAGGCGGAATCATGCTTGTATGCACTTAAAACAAAACATTTACCCATGAAATTCAAAGCCTAGTAGATAGGTGAACCAAGACTCAACTCAAAACAAAGTGAGTTGAGAAATCAATACCTTTGTAGATTCCTCTTTGCATAAGCAAAGGCTAATCACCCAAAGAGAGGGCCTTCATTCCTTGCATCTTAGATCCATGGATTTGGATGGATGAAAAGGTTTCTCCAAGTTCCCAAAATTGAGAACCTCTAATTATTCATCACCAAGGCATAATGAAGAAGAAATGAGTGACCTTGGAGGAGTTTGATTGCTAGATGATCCCTCCAAGGTGGCCTAAATTTTAGAGAGAAAGGAGAGCTTGTGTTCTCATCCTTTCCCCAAAAATTACCATTTTTAAATTTTAGGCTATAAAGTCCTTTATATAGTCCCTTCAAATAAGTGACCTAATGGACCAAAAGCCCTATTCTTCTAACATGGCAAGCCTATAGGGTTTATTGGGCTTTCAAGCCCTTTGTTTATTCAAGTTGTCATACAACTTGAGTTAATGGGCTTGACATTCAAATCCCATTGGGCCTTGCGGCCCAAAACTAACCCGAGGTCTTTAACGAACTTATTCGTTTGATTAATTAACATATTAATTAATTCTAGCCTTAGATAAATAATTAAACCATTTAATTATTCTTACTCATCTCCGTTGTTTCTTCAAACTCTACCTTACTCGGTGAACGATCCATTAGGTTCCTTTTAGCGAGGCAGTGGGCGATTAAAACTCTTTCTAATCGATTGTGAATTGAAACTTACTTTCAATTCTCCCGTTAGTGATAATACACTTTTAAGGCTTCCACAAACCATGGTTGACGCCTAGCAGCATGTCATGGTTACCCAAGCTAATCAGAAGAGGTGGAGAACCTATTCAGTTTTAGGATTACAAATGCAATACGGTCTTTCTCTAATACAATACTCTTGACCACATTGTTTGGTTTGATAGTTTATTCATGTCTACTATCCAATGTGAGTCTTGTGCTTATATGATTACCTTGAATGTGATTTGGAACACATTCCTAAATCTCATTCATACTTTGGCCAAAGATTCTTAATCATATCATAGAGTATTCTCCCTCAAACAGTTTGAAGGTTAGAGATCCCTTGTTGCGCATTCACTTGCGTCCATGGCTAAGTGGCTTAACCCCAACGATGCCATGGACACCCTCCTGATGGAGTGACTTTGACATAATCAAAGATTAAGGACCTAACCACAAGACAACTGTGATGCCTCAAGTCAAAAGACTAATTTGCATTATCCCAACCATGAGTTCTCATGTGACATGAATATGAGAACTCTTCGTTGATCGTGTTCAGTGAAGTCATTCTCTATTGAGCACCTACGTACTTGTCTTGATGTCACACACACCAATGACTCGAGACTAGTCACTCTCCCTGAGAGAAGACATAGCACATACTGATCTTAACGGAATGTCAATGCCCAATTGACAATCCTATGATCAGGAACGTTTAGGATGTGTCAACGAAAGAATGGTCTCATGAATCTAACTTCTTTAGATCGCATTCTTCAAATCACATATTCCTTGGACTTATCGTTTAAGCATATAACATTTATATGAGACGGCTCAAACAATAATGTTTGCCCTTAATATTAAACTAGATTAGTTTAACATGTGAAATGTCCATAAAGTATCATCATATGATTGGTTTTAGGGCACATTTCCAACATAACGGTCTTTGGTGGTAAGGGAAAACCACTTCCATGTCTTCATTAGTGAAGATGAAGGCGTTATTCTCAAGGAAAACCCTTCGCGGTTAGGTAACATAGCTTTGAGGGCTATAGTCTTTAGAAACATGCATGAGAGCTACAACAGCAGCAGTCTTTGCTTACGGGCCATATTCAAGTTAGTCGAGGAGGGATTTGAACTTCGAGTTTTCCTGGAAGACCTGAACTGCAATAGGCCTTTGCCCTTGGGAAAAAGTAACTCTCAACTACATCGGCTTTTATGTTAGGAAGGCTGTACAACGTCACAACCGTCTTCCTAGTTAAACAATTGCTCTTCCGATGTTTCTTCATTGTATTCTTCTGCCATATCGATGGTGAAGGCTCGGTCACCTTAGGGCCATAGAGTATCATAGCTCTGTGGCTTGGAGTAAGTACACCAATAACCCTTCTCTATGTTCTCGAAAGATTCCCAGATGGTTTCCGATGGCTTGGGGTCGTTGATCCACTGGTGGTAAGTATCGTCATCTTCGAAGAATGTGATGACAACTGCTACTTCTTTCCTTCGGTGTTTCGGTAGAGAGTCAGTGTTTCTGGCTTGCGTCTTGCATGGTAGCTCTGGTGTCTTTTCACAGATTTTTGCATGGATAATTTTTTGCAAAGTTTTACATACAATAGAAGGATGTTCTTATATACGGATGGTAACAACTATACCAGGGATCATTTCTATCTTCCCTGGAAAAGGGGTTTGTGTGGTCAAGGCAACTTGATGACCCCATTTGTGAGCATGGTATCGAGGATGACTTGGAATTCCTCGTCGCTACACGCTAGTGGAGGATATGTCTCCCTATTACTTTTCATTTCTTTCATTTTTTGTGGGTTGTAGTCAGATCTATCATCCACGATGAGTTTTTTTCTTGTCAATTTTCCAGGGTGGAAGGCTTGACTGACAAGCTGGTATTCCTTACTGCTGCCAGGAACCTCGAGAATTGGCCGATACTAATGTTCTCCAATGACACCATGTGGTCAGCTACAATGTTGTTGATGCAAATCTCTACAAGAGTTTCATCGTCTTTCTCTTCATAGCAGTCAAGGGCAAGGTCTCAGAAACGTTTGATAAAAGTCACCGGATCTTCATTGTGCTGTTGACGTATATTGTTGGGTTGAGTTGTTGTGACTTATTCCTCATGCTAATTGTACATTTTATAGAACTTGCCTACGAACTCTTCCCAGGTCTGGATGGAACCTGGTGCAAGGGTGGTGTACTAAGTATAGGCACGATCAATTAGGCTTTTTGAGAACTCCCTAAGACAGAGGTTGCAGTCCCCAGCATGAGGACCGAAAACGTTAATGAAACAACTTAGGGCTACCCTTCCTCCCATCAAAGAGAACAAGGTTGGGAGTCTCGTATCCCTTAGGATATGGCATGTGGAGAACGCTAGTTGGATATGGTGTCTCAGGAACATATTTCCAATCCTCTGAACTTTTATGCATCTCTTTTTTGAGCATGGCTATGATGTTTTCTCGAGTGACAAATGATGGTGTTTTCTTAGGACCTTTGCTAACAATAGCAGCTGACCCCTCATGGGAACCGCTGGGCGTGCAGTCTTTGTCATTAACTTTCTCATTTAGCTTTGAGATTGAGTTTTGAACTTTTTAACTGACGTAGTAATTTCTTTTTAGGCTTTACCCAAGGCATGAATGGCTGCAATGATGTCTAGCATGTCATATTTGTCTAGGTTTTCTTGGCTTTACTGATGTTGGCCTTCACGTTGAGACTTGTCGAGTTGGGTAGCAGCTTCGCCTGCGTCTGAGGCATTGTCACTTCTAGTAGTGCTTCTTTTGGATCTTGGAGCCATTGAATGAAGATTGCAACCTATCCTAGTGAAGTCGCAAATTTATGTTCCTTCTTTCTCCCTAGCTCTCATATTATTCCCGTTTTGGTGTAAGATAGCTGCAATGTTAAGGCTTGTAGTTTGCTTATTCCTAAGACGTGGCTTTCCTAATGCGGCTTTTCGCAGGCGCTACTTCTGGTAATGTGCCCCATAGCTTTCGCACGTTGGTTGTCTGTGTAGGCTAGGAAGGGAAAGTCACATTAAATTCCTTACTTGCTGGGCTTAACATGCATTTAATGCAAAAATCTAGTACAATCCTAACTAAGGGAGTTGGCTTGCTAGGGAAATGGGTAAACTAGGCTAATTCTTTCTCAATGATGTTAGCATGATATACAGAATCTATGGGCTAAGATCTTTGGGCCCTCAAGCAGCCCAAAGTCTTCCATGACCCCGATTCCACATAGGTCCGATAACCTTCCATAACCATCCACACCATAATCCACTTGACAAGCCCCGAATACGTGACTTGGGATTAGCATGCATAGTGACTAAGGAAGTATGGAGTGATTAATAGGCATGAGCATGGCGTGAATGTCTGGCTTAATCACCGTGGCATGGCAAGATGGTAAATATATTCCTCGTCAATCCTTTGCCTTCACACGTGTTTGGGCTTGAATGTAGGCTTTGCATGACAATTGGGCCTTGAGACTAGGCCTGGCAAATGGGTCATGTCTTTTGTGTTCGTGTAACAACTATTATCTTAACGGGTCATGTTGTGTCATACCCGTTATCTTAACAGGTCCTTAACACTGACCCGTTATGACCAGTTAAGAAAAATATTATTTTTTTCTTAAATTTGCACATACCACACATTGCCACATAAATATTACTTTAAAACATTAAAACACATTTGTCATTTAAGTACAACATTTACGCTCGAAAATAAGAGCCTAATAAAAAAGCATCCATACACTACTAGTGTATTACAAAATATTAAATGTGCAAGGATAAGAAAAATATATATTTTTTTCTTAAATTTGGACATACCACACATTTCCACATAAATATTACTTAAAAACATTAAAACACATTTGTCATTTAAGTACAACATCTACACTCGAAAATAAGAGCCTAATAAAAAAGCATCCATATACTACTAGTCTATTACAAAATATTAAATGTGCAAGGATATGAAAAATGAAAAAGTTTTTGTTTTCAAGGTTGTGAAGCCTTTCTCAAAAGTTTAAACATTGCCAATGGAACTCAAAGCTTGCATGTTATTCATTTTACATAATCCTCAATTTTCATCGATCATCATGAGGAAATTGTATTGGAACTTTGGCTCGATCTATTGCCTTTAAGAGTTATGTTGATGATGTTTTCAGTAAGGTTTTCTGTCACATCCCGGCCCGGGGTGGATCACTTCCCGGGCCCGCTCCACCACCGTAGCATGATATTGTCCGCTTTGGGCTTACCATTCCCTCACGGTTTTGTTTTTGGGAACTCACGAGCAATTTCCCAGTGGGTCACCCATCATGGGATTGCTCTAGCCCCCTTCTCGCTTAACTTTGGAGTTCCTACGGAACCCGAATCCAGTGAGCTCCCAAAAGGCCTCGTGCTAGGTAAGGATGGGAATATACATTTAAGGATCACTCCCCTAGGCTATGTGGGATGTCACAATCCACCCCCTTTAAGGGCCCGACATCCTCGTCGGCACACAAGCGGCCAGGGTTAGGCTACCAAATTGTCACATCTCAGCCCGGGGTGGATCACTTCCTGGGCCAACTCCACCACTGTAGCACGATATTGTCCGCTTTGGACTTACCATTCCCTCACGGTTTTGTTTTTGGGAACTCACGAGCAACTTCCTAGTGGGTCACCCATCATGGGATTGCTCTAGCCCCCTTCTCTCTTAACTTCGAAGTTCCTACGGAACCTGAAGCCAGTGAGCTCCCAAAAGGCCTCGTGCTAGGTTAGGATGGGAATATACATTTAAGGATCACTCCCCTGGGTTATGTGGGATGTCACATTTTCCACGTCAGAACTCTCTTCCGCATAAACTAAGTATACAAAAATCAAACATTAAAAACCATATCCATGTCCATTCAAATTCACATATCCATTTCAATTTCAATTTCAGTTTCACATATCCATTTCAATTTCACCTATCTATATCCATTTCAAATTCACATATCCAAATTCACATATCCACAAATTACAATCCAATTCAAATTTACTTTCAAATTCACAATTCAATTAAAAATACCTTGCACTTGTAGGGTGCAGCCTTGCTTAATTGCTTTGCTTGTTCCAATTCTCCAAATCTGAAAAACAAATGTAGACCCCACTTATTAACTTTAAGAAAATAGACCCAAACATAGATACAAATAAACTTGCGGTGTTCACAATAAAAAAAAGGACCCTACAACAAAACAAAAATAGGTGGGGCATCATTACTATGGCATTGCCTATGTGACAACCCATTCCTTAAATTTCGTTTTTATTTATTTTAATCGAGGGAATTGACAAAAATGCCCTAGAGGCAAGGATTTTAACTTCTGTTGACCATCGTCTAGAGGAATGTATGACTTATTCTTTTGGTGTATTTGTGTCATACTCATTGGTATAAACGCATAGGCGAAAGCCGTTCGCAAGTCCGGATTATAATGGTATAGTTACGGAGATTTGAAGTTGTTTCACTAAATTATAGATTTAAAGGAAAATAAGCTCCCACTTGTAGGAAAAAGGCCCAATTAGATTTAAGTAGGTTTAAGGGGACCAATCAGATTAAAGGAACTAAGGACCAATCATAATTTGAGGAAAAAGGGCAGCAGCCAATCAAAAAAGGAAAGCTCAGCCTTCCCATCGCCTGTGCACTCATGCACCAACCCGACTCCATTCCGACAATTTACGCCATTCTTCCCGTCGAACCACCATCATCCACCACCTGTAATCTCTTTCACAACCACTCCTCTACCATTTCCACCCAAGATTGAAGGGTTTTAAGTCTCATTTCATGTATGATTCCACCGGAGCACTGGAGGTGCTCAACGACAATTCCTCAATTCCGGCGAGTTCCACCAGCAAAAACTACCCTTAATTAACTTCCCCTGGACCCAGGAATAAGACCCAACCAGTGGTAGAGACGTTTGAACATCGAGGAAAGAGAATCGAAGTTCACCCATTTTAGGGTTCTAGCGGGTTTGAGTGAAATTGGAACCTTTTCCAGTCAAATTAGACTTGGTCACATGTATAAAATTTGCTTTACTCTTTGAGATCTTCATTTCTGTAAAAGTTGAGAATTTTTGAAGATAGTTGAATTTTCCAGTGAATCGAGGCGGCCGATCGCCGTGTGAGACGTGGCTGAATAATTGTTCTAGGTGAGGATCATTCTTGACATCTGGTGAGTGGGTCTTTTCCTTTTATCGTATGTATATCATTGATAGTTCCACAAAAGCTTTTAAATTGATTTATTCATTTTATGCCATGTCATATATATATATATATATATTTGTATATTCTAAAATACTATATATGGTTGAGTTTTAGATGTCATTATGGCATAACCATATGCATATTACCTACATATAATTCGTGTGAATGCCTTGATGTGCTAAGGTGAACGCGAGACGTACAGGTAAGTTCAGGTGAGTTTATAGTTTTATTTGAAATGATTGAGTTAAGGCATGCCTATATTAGTGTTTTGTGCAACTCCGACACTGTCGTACAGGTTGCAATGATAGGAAACTCCAACACTGTCGTACAAGTTGACCATGAGTCGTACAGGTTGCATTAGGCAACTTCGACTCAGGTGTAATCAGGTATCGTTTGGTATGCAGACGGGACGGGACGGAACGGAATGGGACGGGACGGGACAGGATGGGACGGAACGAAACGGGAGCAAAGATGCCCTCGGATGGAAATGAGGAAGAAGAAGGAGACGGAGACGTTATAATTTTGTGTTCCACAGATGTGGAACGAGTCGTTCTAGGGGGGTAAGGTGGAACGAAAATTCACCCAAAACTCGTCTCGTGGAACAGCTTGTTCCATCCGTTTTAGGCACACCAAATGTGGGACGGAACGCCTTGTCCCACTCTGTTTTGTCCCGTCCCAAGTACCAAATGGTACCTCATGGATTGATTTATGAGTTGTACAAGTTGCATTAGGCAACTTCGACTCAGGTGTTATCTTGGATTGATTTATGAGTCGTACAGGTTGCGTTAAGTAACTCCAACTCGTGGGTTACAATAGATTGATGAGCACTTGATTTATATTGTTGTTGCCAATATGTAGTGATTTGGAATATTCTTGCATTTACTATTGATTTACATTTGATATCATATTTATATGTAGTATGATTTCCTGAAACCTATACAAGTATTACAGCAAGGGGTTATATCCTTTAAAGGTCTTTATTAAAGCTTTATATTCAGACCCACTCATTCTTGTTTTATCCCTCCAGGTTCTAGTGGCAGAGTTTTTGTATCGACGAGGATTCGTGGCAAGTCTTGGTATTGAAGATTACCTTCGACGGTATGATTTTCAATCCACTCTACTGTACTTTACTTATGCTCTGACGTCACATCTGAAATGGGGTCATTCCTGCTCACAACGTACTCTCGTGTTTAGGGTTTAAATTTATTCACATATTCCACATCACCACACTTTATGGCTTCGTCACCTTCCAGGTGTCAGCTAGCACATCTTAATTCAGAGTCCTAGTGGACAATCCGAGGCAGGATGTGTCAGCCTGCTTTATAGGCCACCTAAATTCTAACCTCCCCAGTCCCCTGATAACATATCCCCAATATATATATATATATATATGACATTAAGTAATGAATCTCACCTTACAGCTTAAAATACGATTAAATGGCATGACATAAGAAAGTTAATTTACATAACTAAATCTATTTTCCCAATTTCCAATGCTTGAATCTTTTTCTGCCTTGTCCTTTCGTGATATTTAGGCTTGCGAAGCCAACGCGAAGCATGCTTGATTGATCACTGGGTTTTTTGAATGTTCGCAAACATGCCTCAACCCAGAAACCCCAAACCTAGAAAATCCCTAGCCATTAGTTTTAATTTTAACGAAAACCCCAAATCACTAGTTTTTGAAGAAAAAACACAGAATACGCAAAAATACAAAATTCATACCTTTAGCGTGTGCTCGCCTGTGTGTGGTTTTCTTATGGCTGCTGGAGTCGAGTTAAAGGAAGTGAATGGAGGAGGATACGAGAAAGATGTGGATTAAGGAGACGGTGCGAGAGTAAGTCTAGACTGGAGAGATCAGAGTGAATGAGAGAGAAGAGAAGGATAGCCTTCAACCTAATGCACAATGGACGGCTGAGATTAAATCTCAACCGATCCAATGGTCACCAATTTTTTAATTTAATTTAGTTTAATATATATATATATAATTATTATAGTATTTTTTTTTGGGTTATAAAAATTATAAAATTAATATTTTGCTTATCGTGTATCATGTTACATACGTGTATATCCGAACCAATCCATTATCTTAACAGATGCTTATCGGGTTACCCGATAATGACCCGATTCATGATCATGTCGGCCCGAACACCTGTTAATTTTGTGTCGTGTTGTGTTGTGTTATTTGGTAGTGTCAGAAATTGTCAGGCCTACTTGAGTTTTGGTTGGATTGGTGTGTGACATTTTTGGGCCTCAGCAAACCCATTCCAAATTTGTTTTTCTTTCATTTTTATTTATTTTTATTTTTTATTTATCAAAAAGGTAATTTTGTTGTGAAATGTTCATAATAGGTCAACTTTCTTCTTTATTTACTCATATTTCATTTTCCATTCATCATGGTGGGCTTTACAATCATTTTTACATTTTTGCATCATACTTTGAATTATTGTATGTAACTCTACATGGTGTTATTGTGAAATATTATCCATCTATTGTATTATTGCTTTATTCTTTCAAGTTTTGCTCATTTTATGGCTCAATCATCTCTTCCGGGAGATGAATTAGATGATAGGTTAAGTCTACGTCAATCTTTTTCAGGGACAGAGAGATCGCGGGAGGTCTTAGAGGAGTGCATTTGCGTGGCATGATGGTCTTTTTCATAGAGGTATAGTTGCCAATGGGTTATATTTTTTAGTCCATTTTTCCTAACTTGTTAAAATTGGTCTTTGTTGGAACAAAAATCGCGCACATCCATTGCCGAATATGGGATTCAGCTTGAATGATGATCTCCGGTGAAGGGGAGAAAAAGAACCTAATGCAGACTTAACCTATTTGTGACAATCATTTGATAACAAGAAGCTTGAGTAACTTCGGGCGCAAGTAATCAACTTAAAACATACTTGTTTTACATCAACAATGCTGAGATAGTACTGGCACGTGTAGCACTTAGTTAGTTTTGATTACGAGCCTCAAATCCTACCCCTAAGGCCCCACAAAGGAACCATTCAGAACTAACTTTGTTCTCTTCTTGTAGCACTTCAACAAGCAAGAGCTCGACTACACATCCAAAGTGCCAATCTTATGGGGAGCTGTGCTGAGGTCCGAGGAGCCTTTTTCATAAAAATCTTTGCCCGAACATAGTTTTAGTATGCCCAGTGGGACTTCTTAGTCTTGTATGCCAAGAAGGAAGAGAAAGGAAAGAGCTTTCAGGTGGAACAAAGAATACAAGCCACCCCAGTGTCTACCAAGATCAAGCATAACAGATTATCCAGAAGATTTCACTTCCCTATGAGGACTAACTATTCTAGGGAACCCTTCTTCATCTGAGAAGTCGGGAAGGAAGATGACCAATGAAGACTTGCAAACTACCATGGTGCAGGTCTTGAAAAGTATGGAAAATATCTTTTTGGAGACCAGAAGAGAGGTGAGTAGACTATGTTCTTTAACAGGAGGTTTCCAGAGAAGACTAAATATGGAGTATTCTACTCTAAAAGACAGTTGTGCTTGAGAAATGATGAGAGAGGCAAGCCCTGAAAAGGAACTAGTTATTCCCCTATTTTCTTTACTCGAGGAAGAAAAGGAAAAAGGAAAGGAAAAAGTGGGCCTGGGGCAGGCCAGCTAATACTAGAAGAAATCTTGGAGACAGTGTTGCCTGGCCCACTACTATCTTCATAGATAGTAGGGGGTAGGCCGGGCAAGACAAGAAGAAGTATGGAATGAACCAACAAGTTGGAGAATCCAATGGAAAAGCAAAGAAGGAAACCTTCCTAGGCAATGATGGAGGCAACCTAAAACAAAGAAGGGAACTTTCCCAGGCAATAATCATAGGCCGAAGTGGGAGTCTCCTCATACCCCACATAACAAAGCTAACCAGCAACTCAGAGATGAGTTAGCCGAGTTAAGAAGGATGGTAGTCTGAAATGCTCAACCTCAGGCTCGCCAACTGTTAAGGATCACCTACCAGAAGCCATATCCCCAAGTATATTGATGAGCAGAATCATTTTCCCCTCAACTTCAAGATGCTCGCGTTTCCAACTTTTAGTGGAGAAGATGGCAGCGTGTCTTTTAAAAACCACATTTTGCAAGTTCTCTAACCATTGTGTGGCATTTGAAGACAATCCTAATTATAGGTTAAGATTGTTTGGGAACTTGTTGATTGGTCTAGCATCTCAGTGGTACTCTCTATTGCCCCCAATTCTATTAACTAGGGGTAAATGGAGATAACTTTCCATGAACAGTTTTATAGGGTGGAGCCTCGAGATAACTATCAACGATTTAGTGGAAGTGAAGCAATATGAACATGAGTCTACAGTAGACTTCATGATGAGGTTTAGAAAGACAAGGATGAGGTGCCAATTCCCTATCAATCATGCCTAACTTATATCCATTGCTTAGAAGGTATTGAGCCTGCCTTTGGGAAAAAAGTTTTGTGATATACAATGCAATGAGTTGCAAGAATTGATAATTGCTGCCACAAAGTACGAGAAACTGTTGATTGAAGAACAACAAGTGAAACACTTATCCAAAGTGCCTCATTTCTACAAACATAAAGCTACAATTCACCAAGTAGAGTTTGAGAGAGCAGAGCCAGAAGAAAGTGATAGTCATGGGAGAAGGAATTGAAATTTGATGTGAAAATTAACTTGACACACAAATTAAACCCTATTTGTGACAATTGTAGTAGATATGTAAGTAGGGATCGTTCTAGACCGGGGATTAACTAGGGATGCTAATCAATACAAATAAGACTCAAAAACACTAAACTAGACTCTATAGACTCAAAACTAACTTAAGATACCTAAAACAACAACAAACAGTCAAAAAGACTTAATTTTAGACCTAACAAGTGTTTTGGACGAAAATAAACCTTAATTTGACTCAAAAGACTCAAAGAAAACAGATTTTGCCTCAAATAACAAGACTAAATGAAATGGGGATTGTTTTTGACGAATTTAAAACTTAAAACAAAAACTGTGTAGAAAACACTTTGTAAAAACGAAATTAGGTGAATTAAATGGGTGAAAGGCTAGTTAGAGGGTCCTTCTCCACACATGATATATGCATATGATCCAATTTCCAGTTATTATTCCTATAGACTATGAATGACAACCCCCCAAGTTAGTTGCATCGCACAACTAACCATCAGATTTTCCTTATTTCATTGAATTAGATGGAATACGCATCTAAACCAAATTATCTTTCTCAAGTTCCCTATATGAAACGCATGATAGAGATACATGTCAAAAGTCATTAAGTTTTAGGAAAATCATAAGCATTGACAAGGCATTCATCACCACGAAATGCATGTGACTCATACCATGGATTTACTTAACACGATTGTGACTAGCAACCTCTACTACTTGTGAATATAAGTGAATAACTATTACGTGAAACTCCCTTATACTCTAGCATCAAATTCATGCATGCAAATTAAGTGTCGACCCTCAACCAACACACATTAACAAGTTTTAATAACTTGGATAAGCAAATCACATTCATGCCTTAAAAAAACAATAATTGGATGGAATTAATTCATATAAAACATATAATCATGGCTTCGAATTCACCTCCAACTAAAAAGAAATTAGTTCCACATGTTTGTAAAACAAAGATAATTAAACTTAAACATTAAAAACAAAGATAGAATACACCTAGAAACACTCTAGGTGGCTCATCCTTCCCTCCTTGCTGCCCACAATAGGGATTTGTGTGAATTTAGGCTCTTGAGGTGTAGTGGATGGTGTGGTGTGAATTTGTGGTAAAGGGTGGTGTAGGGTGAATTGTGGTGTTTGATGGCTGAAACTATGAATGAATGAATGAGTGAATGGATCCTTTGAGTGGTGTGGCATAGGGTTGTATTTATAGGCTAATTTATGCACAACTTCTGAAGGAAAAGGATTACACAATCCAATGGGAAAAGGGTTAAGTCTTTGCAGAACCAAAAGGGAAAGGGATAAGGAATTTTCGCCAGAAATTAAGGGCTTCTAGAAACAAGGTATTTTGTGGCAGAAATTAGACTTCTAGAAGGGATAAAGGGCAAATTTCTGGACCTAAATGGATAAGGACATATGATATAGGTGTAGGATATGAATTACAACTCCTAAACCTCCAAGGAATGACCTATATGCGGCACACAAGGGATTTAGGCTTTTAGAATCTGTTTTACATGTTTAAATATACATCTAATCCCTTTTAAATAGCTAGAATTATGGCACAACTGATTTGTATAAGATAAGATAGGATAGGGTAAGGTTGGATAAGATAAGGTAAGATAAGGTTGGAGAAGGTTCCTTATTTCTTGCTATTTCCTTATCCTCTTTGCATTAGAACTTCTTTCTCTAGATTTGTAGCCTTTCCTAGCCTCTCTTCACTTCAATTTCGTCCATCCACTTTGCTCCAAGGTTAAGCTATTTAATCCATGCCCAAAATTGCTCCAAATAGCTTCAAAATGCACTTTCTTGCTCCTTTTGCCATTAAGACCTATAAACATACGAAAATAGCTTAAAAAACTACAATAAGTAGCAGTTAACTAACTAAATGCAAGGAAACAACATAGCTAAGTAGCATAAATATGCTTATATCAAATATGTGTAGCAGAGATGACCATTCCCTTTAAACCTTTAATGGTAAAAGGGTTAGTCTAGCCAGTCAAGGATTAGAAAGTGGTGATGAATGATGGTGGGTTTGTCCTTGTAAAGCCCTCTAAATACCAAAGTTGTTCTTTCGATTTAACTAAGGCCTCAGAAGTCTATGAAGTGTTGGTGCGCACAAGAGTAATTATGGCTGACAGCACTAAGAAAATGCCTAAACCAGAAGAATTAAGAGGAAAAAAGTATTACAAACTGCACTATACCTTCAACCATTCCATAACTAACTATGTCCATGTCACATCCCAGCCCAAGGTCCACCACATCTTAACGCGTAGCACGATATTGTCCACTTTGGCCCCAACTACGCCTTTATGGTTTTGTTTCTGGGAACTCACATGAGAACTTCCCAGTGGGTCACCCATCATGGGAGTGCTCTCGCGCGCTACTCGCTTAACTTCGGAGTTTCCATGGAACCCGAAGTCAGTGAGCTCCCAAAAGGCCTTGTGCTAGGTAGGGATGGGAATATACATATAAGGATCACTCCCATAGGCGATGAGGGATCTAACAATCGACCCCTCTAAGGAGCCCAACGTCCTCGTCGGTGCACACATGACCAGGGTTAGGCTTTGATACCAAATTGTCACATCCTGGCTAGGGCCCCCACCACATCCCGAGCCCGCTCCACTACCGTAGCACGATATTGTCCGCTTCAGGCCCCGACTATGCCCTCACGATTTTGTTTCTGGGAACTCACATGAGAACTTCCCTGTGGGTCACCCATTATGGGAGTGCTCTCGTGCGCTGCTCGCTTAACTTCGGAGTTCTCATAGAACCTGAAGCTAGTGAGCTCCCAAAGGCCTCGTGCTAGATGGGGATGGGAATATGCATATAAGATCACTCCCTTGGGCGATGTGAGATCTAATAGTCTAGTTCAGGGACTAGATATAAGACTTCATAGTCAAAGGAAAGTTGGTCTTAGAGAAACCTTAGGCTAATATGATGATTGACACAGATCCCCTCTAAGTGGCCCTAATAAACATGATCAACTTGACTTGGGTTGAGAAATGAAGGGGAAAAGCCATTTGGGAAGTAAAAGTAGAAAGAAGGCAAGTTGATAGGCTTACAGAATGAGCTATAAAGTTGCCCGAGAAACCCAAAGTAACCATAGTTAAAAGGCTGGTGTTGTGTAATAAGTGCTAATGTGAATGTGAGCTAGAAGTACTAGCATCAGGAGCTATTATTGATCAAGAGTTTATTGGAAGAAGTGAGAAGGAAGAACAAGAAGCCTGCATAAGCATCATGTGGGCAACTGAGAAGGAGACCTCTAGAAATGTTTTCGAAAGATTAGGAAATGATTCTGAACTAAAGAACTTGTCTGAGGTATTTAGAAACCACGAAACCTCAGAAGAAGTGGAAGATAAAGAAAACAAAATACTAAAATGGGTGGAGGTTAGGCCTCCTTAGCCAAGTTATGAAGGTGGTAATGTCAGGATGAAGGGAAGAACAAAGAACCCAGTATCCTCAGTCACCAAGAAGGATTCTGCCTGACTCGAGAGAAAATGGTATGTAGTTGGAAAGGATGGGAAACCTGTCAAGGAAATGGGAGCTTGTATGATTAGTAGAGTCCAGAGGCAGCACAAAGCCCATATGAACTCACTAAAAGTCCCTGCTACATCAGAAACCTTTAAAAATGTGAAGTTTGAGAAAGTACTTCATGAGAGAAGAAATCAACTTCAATGGAGAAAAAAAGGGGTAGAAAGGGCTAATAGCAAGATAGAGGGAGATGGAGATCATGTGCCATAAAACCCTCATCTGGGAAAGTATAGAATCTTGAGGAGAGCTTAAGAGGATATGGTAATGATGCCAACCCTAAGATGGAGCCCAAAACCTATATGTTTTGGAACTATCTCACCTGAGAGAAGAATGCCCTCACCTTTGTTGGTTGATACTCTTTGTAAGGTCCCAGAGCATATGCAAAACTTTGGTATAACTAGGGAGGAAGGGTTGCCCGAGCTAATGTTGCCAAAAGAACCACAAGCCTGGTTAGATGAATTCATAGACCATATTAGGGGCAAAAAGATAAATTTACCTGAACCTAGCAACTTCCATGTAAACATGACATATGTTCTATCTGCCATGTTTTGCATCGAGCTTGATCAACCAACCATAATGAAGGGTGATTACTTCGCAATAGAACCTATGATGGCACATGTCAGTGTTTAAGAAGTAGGAAATGAAGAATCTATCCGGACAAGTTTGCCCGAACACTCAAGGAATGAGCCCGAGATAGTGTATTCTGACAAAATGGTCTTCAACCACCTGAGTATGTCATTGGTTAACCATCTTAAACCTATAGACGTAACTGCTCATCGGGAAGGAGTCTCATTCAAGAGGATTCTGGTTGATGGAGGAGCTACGGTCAACATAATATCATTTAAACAAATGAAGAAGTTAGGAAGAAATGAAAAAGATTTTATTCCTACAGACTTAACAGTTTCTAGCTTCTCTGGAGCTATTACTAGAACTCATAGGATACTGCCTTTGGAAGTTGACTTAGGATTCAAGCAAATTATGCTAGCTTTCTTTGTGGGGGGATAATAGTTCCACTTATGGAGCTTTGCTTGGCAATGATTGGATTCACCAAAGTCTATCTGTACCATCTACACTACACCAACAGATTGCAGTTTACCATGAGGCCAAGACCAGAGAACCAGGGTTTTGACAGATGGTAGAGGCTGAATCCTGGCCATTTCTTCCTACAACAAATGTTGTAGAAACTAGTTTCTACAATCCTAGTATTGGGATTCTTCAATGCCTAGGAGCAGATGAGAATAGCCCTCCGACTAAGGTAACGGCCCAAAATCTCTTGGAGCAAAGATTGTTTCTCACAAGGGAGGAATAAAATAGACCCCATATCATCCCAATGTCACAACACCAGTAATGTCAGAAGAAAGAAGAAAGGACCAAGTAGTTGCAGTTAGGTCTTTAATCAAGAGACTGTTGGTGTATGGGAGAGAGAGAAAACAAGAAAGGGAAAGCTCGGCAAAGGAATAAGAAGAATGGGAGAAAAGAGCTTCAAGTAGCCTGAACAGAAGAGAAAAACAATTTTTTGGAAAAGAGTTGGAAGCAGCCATACAAATGGCTGAATGTATATATGACGTAGATTAGCCAGAAGATGTGCTCGAGAGTCCAAAGCTTGTTGAATTTTTGTGTGTAGAACCTGAGAAGCCAACGCCAGAAGTATAAGACCCCTTAGAAACCATTAATTTGGGAATTGAGGAGGATCCAAGGCCTATACAGATCAGTGGTCTGTTGGAAACTAAAAATCGGGCAAAGATGCTCAGCCTTCTGCACGAGTTTAAAGATTGTTTTGCTTAACATTACACTAAAATGCTAGGTTTAGATTCAACCTTAGTATAACACAGAATGCCTATTAAAGAAGGATATAAACTTGTAAAGCAAACACCACGAAGAATGTCAAAAGAAATCGAAGAAAAAGTTAAAGAAACGATTGAAATGGAAGATTTATTAGGCCTGCCAAATATGTCGAGTGGTTAGCCAACATTGTGCCTGTGTTAGAAGTTATAACTAATGCAGTTCGATGTTGTGTTGACTATAGAAACATTAATGGCGCCAGGCCTAAATATGAGTATCCCATGCCTATGGTTGACCTATCCATTGATGCAATTGCAAAACACAAAGTCCTATCTTTCATGGATGGGAATGCTGGTTATAATCAGATAAAAATGGCTAAAGAAGATCTACATAAAACAGCTTTTAGGTGCCTAGGCCATGTTGGAGCATATGATTACTTAGTCATGCCATTCGGGCTTTAAAATGCTTATGAAACCTATCAAAGAGCAATGAATGCCATTTTCCATGACTGAATTGGCCATAACATGGAAGTATACATTGATGACATTGTAGTGAAGTCTAAAACTGAAGAACATCACCTAGTAGATCTCAGACAAGCCTTGACAAGCCTTAACAAGAAGGAGGATCCATAAGTTGAAAATGAATCCTAAGAAATGTGTTTTTGGGGTAAGGTCGGGCAACTTCTTGGGATTCCCTGTTCATCAAAGAGGAGTAGAGGTTGACAAAAACAGGGCTCGAGCAATAATGGAATCACATCCTCCTACCAACAAAGTACAATTATAGAGGCTGTTGGGAAAAATCAACTTCTTGAGGAGATTTATTGCTAACTTGGCAGGCAAGATTCAGCTGTTAATTCCTCTGTTAAAGCTAAAAGATAAAGAAGAGTTTGAGTGGGGCCCACCACACCAAGAGGCATTTGATAGAATAAAGGCTTACTTGACCTCTCCACTAATGCTCATGCCACCTCAGAGATGGAAGCCGTTAAAGTTTTACATTTCTGCCTCTGAAAAATCAATGGGAAGCTTACTGGCTCAAAACAATGAAGGAGGGAAGGAACAAAAGATATACTACCTTAGTAGAATCCTTATAGAGGTAGAAACAAGATATACCCTAGTGGAGGAGTTTTGTTTAGCTCTATACTGCACTACCTGTAAGCTAAGGCATTACATGTTACCTTGCCACATCCACATTATTTTCAAGGCTAATGTGATCAAATACATGCTGTCAAAACCAATGCTAACTGGAAAGATTGGAAAGTGGATTCTAGCACTATCAGAGTTTAGTTTTCAATATATGCTTCAAAGAGCGATCAAGGGACAAGCAATTGTAGACTTCTTGGCCAAGCACCAAGAATCACAAGATGAACTTATCAACATCTAAGGAACTCTGGAAGTGCCCAGTATGTGGATTTTCCATGGAACCAAGCAAAGCTTTCTCAGGCAAAGAAGAATGGATCCAACAAGAGATAAAAAAGATAACTAGCCTCTGGATCACTCCGTGGAAACTGTATTTTGATGGTTCTTGTACTTAAAATGCTACTAGAGATGGGATTGTCATCATTAATCCTAAGGGTGTTCAACACTGTTATTCATTCTTATTGGATTATCAAGATATTACCAATAATTGGGCAGAGTATGAAGCACTGATAATTGGCTAAGAGATCTTGATGGAGTTGGGAGTAACTAAAGTTGAAGTGTTAAGTGATTCAGAGTTGGTGATCAATCAACTAAATGGGGAATACAAGTGCAAACACATTACCATGGAGGGTTATTACTTGGCAGCCACTCAATTGTTGAGTTATTGGGGCACTAAAATATCAGTTAGCCATATTCCCAGAGAGTTAAAATGAATGGCCAATGAGATGGCGCAGTTGGCTTATGGAGCACAGATCCAAGAAAGAAAATTCGAGGTAGATAAGGAAGTGCAAAGGAGAAATCTCCCTTTTATCTTTGATAGAGGATTCAGCTTAGATGTGATGACTAAAGAACCAGAGGTAGAAGATTAGAGATCACTTATTACTCAATACTTGAAAAATCCTTCTTTCCCCGCAAGTAAGAAGAATAGATAACAAGTAACCAAGTATGTTTTGTGGGAAGAGAATCTACTAAGAAAGACTCCAGATGGATTGTTGTTAAAATGCCTAGGCCAAGAAAAATCAATGAGAGTAATGGTCGAAGTACATAAAGGATCTGTGAAGCACATCAAGCTGGAACCAAGATGAAGGTGGTTATTAAGAAGAAATGGCTACTTTTGGCCTGACATGGAGAAGGACTGCAAGGCTTATGCCCGAGGGTATGAAGATTGTCAAAGGCATAGACTTCTCCAATAGGTGCCCTCAATACCCTTGAACCCTATGGTTAAGCCTTGGCCTTTCAAAGGATGGGCAATGGACTTCATCGGGCAAAGTTACCCAACTTCTAGCAAGGGACACACATTCATAATTGTGGTGACATATTACTTCACCAAGTAGGTAGAAGCTTCAGCTGTGAAGACTATCACTTAAACTGCAATCAAGAAGTTCATTGAAACCAAAATCTTACACAGATATGAGGTGCCCGAGACAATTATTATAGACTGTGGGCCATCTTTTATTTGAAAAGAAGTAGAGGAATTTGTAAGTAAGTTCAAGATAAAGATGATCCAATCTAGTCCTTACTACCCCCAATCAAGTGGTCAAGCAAAGGCCAGCAACAAAATCTTAGTGAGTATTAATAAAAGAACGATGGCAGACAGTTTAGAGAAATGGCATGAGAAGTTGGGAGACACCTTATGGGCTTATAGAACCTCCAAGAGGGTAGGAACTGGAACTATTCCTTATGCCTTAACCTTCGGGCAAGATGTTGTGCTTCCCATGAAGATTAATATGAGTTCTATTAGGATCCAAAACCAGTTTGGGCTACACAATGAAGAATATATTCAAGCTATGTGTCAAGGAGTTGAAGATTTGGATATAGCCCGAATTGAAGCCCTAAACAAGATTCAAGAAGGGAAGAGAGCGATTGCCTGAGCTTATAATTAGTGTGGAAAGAAATTTTTCCCTTAGGAGCTCAAGTTAAAGGCTTTAGGAAGTGGATTCCTACTTGGGAAGGGCCTTTCACTATCAATCAGGTACTGGATAAGGGAGGATATTACTTGGCAGATTTAGAAGGAAACTTGCAAAGACATCCAATCAATGCTAAGTTTTTTTAAGAAATATCACCCAACCTTGTGCGATGTTAGGGATTGTTATATTGAAAAAGTCTAAGCATTACGAGAAAATTAAAGTCAACTTATGTATTCACTACAGTTTTGTTTCAAGGAAGAGATACAAGCTAGAGTGAAGGAAGAAGTCATTTTTATTTCATCAAATATTGAAGTTACATAAGGATTCACTTAACAGTTTTACATCCTTGGCTAGAATGGTATGTTTGCATGATAGTAAAGATTCTGGCAGGCTCATCCAAAGCAATATTACTGTTGGCTAATTGTGCTTCAGCATCCTCAACTTCAACATTTACTTTCTTGACTTCTTCAATCTTCAGGTAAAGTTGGTTGGATAAAGTCATTTGTTCAGATTTGAGTGCAGACAGTTACTACTTCAACTTTTGAATTTCAGAAGTCACCTCTATAATCCTTGCCTCCATGGCTTAGCCTTCTTCCATTAGCTTCTGCAAAGAAGATGAGGTTCTTGAGTATTTCTCCTTGTAGCATCTTATTCTATTAGCCTGCCTCTCTGCCTTCAGATGTTGGTCCCTTAGTGCCTTCAAGTTCTCAAATAAGTTAAGGAAGGACTCAAACTGAACTTTTGTCATGTGTTGGGCTTTATAAAGTTTAGTCAGAGCCTTCTCAGCATCTTGAAGACCTTTGAGGCTAAAAGAAACATTAAAGTCCCTCTACATCCATTCTTGGAAAATCATGTGCTGATCTTGAAGTTGTTAAGGCCCAGACAGGCGCTTAGGAGACCTCAACTTTGTTATGATTTGCCCGAACTCTTTAACAAGCTCGGGCAACGAAGTTTTAGCAGGAATAGGTGCAGGAGATGGAGGCATGGCTTCACTATTTCCAGAAGTGGCATTAGCAATTGGAGCAGCTTTAGTTGAAATAAGAGGAGGACTAGAAGTTGAAGATGTAGCAATAACCCTTATCTTTTTCAGTCTAGGGATAAGAATTCTCATAACCTAGAAGCTAAGGGAGGCGTTGTGAGAATTGTTTTATGCACCAGATGTGGAGGAGATTGATCCAAGCCTTCCCTAGGATCCTGTTGCAAACCATGAAAAACAAGTTAAGAAGAAAAAATACAATTCAGATTGAAAGAAGGTGAGATAAGGGAAGCTAATATACCTGAGTTAATCCTGAAGCCTTGGGAGGAGGTGGAGGATAAGTTATTTCCCTTGATGACTGAGGGGGATCATTCTCACTTACTTGAGAATGAGGAATGATGCCTGAACCCTCGCCAGAAGCCTATAAACATTAAGAAGAAAAGGCGAATGTCAGCAACCAACTTATGAAGAAAAAAGAATAGAAGTAAAAGTACTTCTATACCTGAGTAGGATCTTAAATAAGAGGAGGAAGCTCCTTTGTGGTTGCTACTACTTGAGGAAAAGCTTGTTGACTGGTCACCTCTGAGAACACATGGATCTTAGGGACTATGGGCTCCCCAAATGCAATTGCTACTAGTGGATGAGACTCATGTGCTGGGGAAGACTGGGAAAAGCAAAAAGAAGATAAGTATAAAGGAATGAGAGGACTTTAAGCATAAAAATGTCAAGATAAAATGCTTACCAAGTTACTATTGTCCTCCACAAAGTGTGGCATCTCCCCAGTTGAAGATTGAATTGGGAAGTGGGAGTTACTACTAGCGCAGGAGAAAAAGTTAAGGGGATAAGAGTAGAGCTTTACTCGATTGAGGGTGCAAGTTCCCCAACCTTGGCTTATAGAACAATGGAGGTTGACCATCAATTCCAAAGTAATAAAGTTGCAAGCTTAAAGCCAAGAGTAGGAAAAAAAATATACCTTTGAAGATTTAGCCCAAGAAGGGAAAGCATGTACCATTCGGGTTAGAGGTGAAGAGGCCTCGAGCTAAAAGATTCTTTCTTCTCTTATGTCCTCTTTCAGGTAATTGGGCAAAGAGTTAATAATAATAATAATACTAAAAAATATAAAAAAATAAAAAAAAAAGAAAAAGAAAAGAGGGGAAACTTTGAAAGGGTGACTTGATGTACATGCCATACCTCTAGCTATTCAAAGGTGGAATCAACAAGATCCTTGGCTTTTTGATACATCTCTACACCCAATGGCTCCTCCCTTGATACCAAAGTGGGTTATTTGTTTCTTAAGGCCTTAATGACAAGATAAAAGAAAAATATCAGTCTATACTTCATGAGAATTTGAAACTGTAAATAAACAGAAAAAAAAAAAAAAGGAGAATAACTTACTAGAAGCCTTTTGTTTTTTCCTACTTGCCTCAGTGACAAAAACAGAAAACTTTGAGGATTTAGAGGATTGAGCCCTAGTTCGTTTCTTCGTAGGGGTTGCCCACGGACTTGGTAAAGGGAGTTGAGCTCGAGGTTGCTCTTCGGGCTTAGACTTGTTCTTGCCCGCCAAGTAGCCCGAACCTCCACTTCAAGCTTGGTCTCATCCTTTGAATCTCCAAAAAGTTCAGAGATATCTCTACCTCTTTCAGCCCCTTATCTTTCAGCCTCTGCTGCAGCTTCTTGGAGGATAAAGGTGGCCCAGCCTCTTCATCTAGCCCGACATTCACTTCTTCAGTGTTGACTTGGGCTGTAAGTTTAAAGTAACAAAGGAAAAGATTAAAAGAGGGCAGGATGATAAAATGTTATAAAACACAAGTTAAAAGAAAAAAAGGTACCTATCAGAAGAAGCTGGTTTTTTTTTATGGATCATCTCCTTCCAGCCTTCAAGCTCACTTGGCTTGGGATAGGACTTGATAGATAAATGTTAGAAGATGCGGTCATGAGACTCCTTGAGATCTCCTCTGCACCTCTTTGACCACTTGGTTTCCCACGAAGTGGAGAAAGTTGAACCACATTCAAAGTTCAACTCTATTGGCTTTTGGGCAATTTTGCTCATGACTTTAAGACTGCATCGAGCAGCCCGAAAGGTGACTTCTTGAGGAGAACAAAGATGGAAGGAGGTGCCATAGTGTACAAAGTCAAAGAATGGGACTGCAATGGATTGCTTGAAGCCTAATTGTCTGTTGTAGAAGTTTGGATTATAAACTTCTAGCCCACACTCATAGAGGTTGCTCCTTATTCCCCATGCCAAATCCCTTGGCTGGATCCAATTGATAAATTTCTATTTGCAGAAAGAACTGCGTTCTCCTTGAAGGCATCCTAAAAGGCTTAGTCAGAGAACCAAGAATATCTTCTTAGTATTGAAGCCCCTCACTCCAAGTTTGCCCGAGTCCTGCAAACTATGAAGAAATATAGGCAAGAGAAGGTGGAGTAATTGGTGGGTGAAGCCTCTGCTAGAATGTGGGCATGAGCCATTCCTTTAGGAAACTCGAAGTTGGGTACTTGAAACTCGAGGAAGTACCACAACAACCATAACTGGACCATTTAGGTTGGCCCATTGAGGTTGGTTTTAAATAGAGCACCTCAGGTCATCTCATAAAGAAGATGATAAAGGTGAGCAAGAAGGAAGGAGCCAATGGCCACATCATCAAAATTATGGAGAGCTTCCACCAAAAGGATCCACTCAACCTTTACTCCCTTAGACTTGTCGGGGAAGACATACTTGTTGAGCCAGTACAGCAAAAAGTACATATGCTCTTGGCCTTTGTTAGCATTTGAAAAGGAGGGCCCAAAATTCTTCTTGATGAACGAGATGAAGCCCATAAAGGAAGTTCGATAACTCTTGAAAGTATAAGAGTTGTACCCTAGCTGAGTTATGAGACCAGAGATGCCCTAATTCTCAGTAGTCGGGTAAGAAAAGGGAGACCAGTCATAGGTGACGTCCACGACTCTGCCCGAGGGCCTTAGCCCAAAGACTTAAGCCATGTCAAGAATGGTCTGGAACATGGGACCCATCCTAAAATCGAAGGTGTTGGTCCCTGAATTCCAGCTTTGGTTTGGTAATAACGGTGGTCTTGGATAACATTATTAGCCCATATATGCCGTTGTTCATCCATTTTTGCTTGAAAGTAGGCTCGAGCTCATTTATCCATTATGTCCAGCCTTCGTCTTTCATCAAAGGAAAACCCCTACGATGGTTCGACCACTTGGAGGCTGAAATGCCTTACTTAGCCAAGTATGGGGTAGGAGTGAACTAGGTGGCCTTGGGTAGAATGTTCTCTACTGTAATTAGGACCTGAGAGGTCTATGCAGGTCCCAAGGAGTGCATTCCTCCTTCTTCAAAGAAAAGTGAGGTTTAAAAGCCAACCCAAGGGTAATCAAGGCTATTGAGCAAGCGGCGCATAGTGGCAATGCCCTCACCAGATTTATAGGAAGGTTGAGTAGCTTTGGGTGCTATTGGATGATTCTAAAAAGAAGATGGGAAGAAAGTTGAGACTAGGAGTAAGAATTGAGAGAACAAGAGAATTTTGGGAAATTCTGAGAAATTTGGGGATTCTGGAAATTTGAAGGTTAGGAATTGCTAAGGTATTTGCCCGAGGGGTTTAACTGAAGATTATATAGTAAAATAGTTAGTGAATGTTTAAAATCATGGGTTAGTTGATGCGATGATTATACGCGCACAAATTAAACCCTCTTTTTGTCAATTGTAGTATAAGTATAAGTAGGGATCGTTCTGGACCGGGGATTAGGAGGGATTGCTAAAACCTTGGAAACTGACTCAAAAATGTAAAAACAAGATAAAACACTAAACTAGACTCAAAGAATGTGAAACTAAACGTTAAAACATTAAGACAAACCAAAAGACTCAAAACTAATTTTGGATGAATTTAAGATTATGGCTTGATTCAAAATACTTTAAAACATAAACTAAACAGATTCTAAGCACTAAAGAACAAGAAAGTAAAGGGGGGGGAAAAATTTTTGATTTGACGAAAATTGAAATAACAAAACAAGTTAATAAACTAAGCGGAATGTAAATATGAAATTGTGATGGAATGAATGGAATGAAGGCTAGCTAAGGGGTTCTTCTCCACACATGTTATACTTGCATACAAGATTGATTCTCAGTTGGCCTTTCGATAAATTATGAAACTCAACACTCCGGATTAATTAGGTCCGCTTAAATTAACCGTTAAGTTTTCCTTAAGTTAATGAATTGGATGGGTTTGCGCAACGCAATTCACAATCATTCTCCAAAAGTCCTTTACGTGAACAGCACAATAAAGATACAATCAAAGATCATTAAGCATTATGAAAACTATAAGTGTTGACGAGGCATTCGTTACTATGATGAGCATGAAACTTGTGCCAAGAATTCATTTAACGCGATTGTTTATAAGCAACCTCCACTACTTGTGAATATAAGTTCATAACGATTAGGTGAAATTCACTTATATTCTAGCGTCATATTTATGCATGAAAATTAAGCGCGCATTCTTAATAAACATTCATAAATAAGTTATCAATCAAACGGTTAAACAAATTGAATCCACAACTTATGAAATTCCAACGAAAGTTAATCAATTCACATTGCAAATATAAACATAGTTTCGAATCACCCCCTAGCTAAAGGGGGTTTAGTTCCTCATAACTTTGAAATCAAAGAAACACCTAAACATTCCAACAACTCAAAACTTGAATTGTATGAACGTTTAAGCACTCTTCTCTTCCATACATACAAAACAAAGAGAATTAAAATGAAACTTTGAAATCAAAGAAACACCTAAACATTCCAACAACTCAAACTTGAATTGTATGAACGTTTAGGCACTCTTCTCTTCCTCGTTGTTGTAGCACAAGGTTTAAGGATAGGTTGTGTGATGGTATGAAGTGTTTTGGAGGGATGGGAAGTGGTTGGATAGTGGCTGCAATGGAGGAGAAAAACTGCACAGAAAGGGAAGGATATGCACGGCAAAGGTTTGGGAAATGGTGTGTTTGTGGTGTGTTTGTGTATGAAAAATGAGGAATGCATGAATGAATGAATGCAAGGGTATTTATAGGAGGAGTGGAGGGAACATGACAGCTAGGAGGTGGGTGGAAATGTGGCTGCAAGGTGAGTGAATGATTATGAGTGAATGCATGTGAAGGTGGCTGATTTGGAAAGCTGGAAATATGTGGTGATTTGCACGGCATGGTTGGAGAAAAGGTGTGTGAATATGGCTGATTTATGAAGGGCATTCATGTGCATTAAAGGGGGGAAATGTTAGGTGGGAAATGCATGTGAATGTGCTTGTAATGATGAAGAATGAAAGCTGGAAAATAAAAGGGAAAACTGGAAAGGCATTGAGAGCCCACGGCAAAGGGGTTTTTGGTGGTGTAAATGCATGTGAATGCATGCCATTTGAAATGATTGTTGTTTGGAAATGAAGTGTGTGTGAATGCATGTGAAATAAAGGGTGAATGGTGGCTGAAATAATGATGGAAAACAGCTAAGAAAAGTATGGAATGCATGTGAATTGTAAAGGGAAAAGCTGGAAATGGCTAGGAAGGTCACGGCAAGGGATGTGTTGGTGCATTGTGGCTGATTTGTTTGTTGGTTAAAGATGCATGTGGATGAATTATACAATGGGAAAGTATGTGATTGACAACTAGGATGAATGGTGGCTGCAATGGTGTGTAATTGGGCTAGGGTTTAAGTGCATGAAATGGACCCAAATTGCTCCCCCTTGCATGGCAAGGAATGGTGTTTGTGTTAAGCCCATGGCAATGTGATTGTAATTGGGTTAGGGCCATTGTTTTGTGTCCTCAAGTGCATACAAGGCCTTCAATTTCATCCATCACTTGGGCTCCAAGAATAAGCTATCCATCCTTAGCCCCATAGTGCTCCAAAAAGGCCCCAAAACACTCCACAATGCATCCTTTCGTCAAAAACGTCTTATAATCCTGAAAACACACAAAAGAAGCATAAAGAACTAAAATAACTAAAGAAACATAACGTAAATGTACGAGAACAAGCTAAGTAAGTCGCCTAAATATGCTCCTATCATTGGTGCAAAAGTTTAGTTAACGAACGGCTGTTTTAAAATGGGGCAAGTCTCGAGTGAAAGCATGCGACGACTATTTAATCATCATTAGCGCCTTGAGTTGCAGACTTAACAATGATTAAAGGGGGCACTGTTTGGGTTAATATTTGAATATTAGGCTTAATAAAGGAGGCCCAAGGATGCCAATTAAAAGGGAGACTTGCTCGAAGCCTAGCATCGAGCCCAGAAGCAAATTGAAGCTTTTTCAGCCAAGGTACAAGCCACGTGTCTATAATTGAAGTGACAAGTGATGAAGACTACCCTACTATCAACCAAAGAACACTTTCTAGCGGCATTATAAGTAAAAAGTTGATGACTTACTACCCCCTTAGTGCTTTCAGGCAAGAGCAAAAGCTATAACAGCCATCTAAAACTACCTATAAAAGGGACGAGAGGCAGCAGAGAAATGGACACTCAACCAATCAAAAGCTGAAATTAACCTAGATTTAGTCATTTTAGCAATAGTTTCTTTAGAAAACCTATCTTTTATCTAGTATAAAAGCTCTGTTATCTCAACTTAGTGGTATGGTATCGATTCCCACATGTAAACTTGTTTACCATCCATCCCCTTTTAGTATATAACCCTTGTCAATTCAAAGAGAAGTAACTGCAAGAGGTTCAACCTTGCTAAACAAGGTGAAATCTTACCTAAAGCTATTTGTTTATTTCTAAATTAGTAGATATATTACTTAAATGCATTCTTCAGCATGTATTCAAGTTATTCCCACTTGTTTCTTCATTTTAAGAGTCTTATTTGCATCTAGATCTGGTTAGATTGATGGATATGTTTTCATCAAAAGTTATTTGGAACAAACAAATGATTTAAGGGGTTCTAAACTCCCTCTATTCAAACACACAAGATCAAGAACTAAAAGTCCTTGTTTACAAGGCAAGAAAAAGAACCTAATGCAACCTTAACCCATCTATGATAATCCTTTGATAACAAGAAGTTTGAGTAACTTAGGGTGCAAGTAATCAACTTAAAACATACTTGTTTTACATCAGCTATACTGAGATAACAGTGGCACACCTAACATTTAGTTAGTTTTGATTGCGAGCCTCAAGGCCTACCCTTAAGGCCTCAAAAAGGCACATTTCAGAACTAACTTTGTTCTCTTTTTGTAGCACTTCAGCAAGCAAGAGCTTGACTACACATCCAAAGTGCCAATTTATTGGGAAGCTATGCTGAGGTCCAAGGAGCCTTCTCTAGAGAAATCTTTGCCCGAACAAGAATGTCCACAGATTTCCAAAAAGAAGAATGAAATCACTGGTGTAGTTCTAAAGAAGGAATGGTGTGATGTGTGGTACATCATGAACCATCCTTGATGAATAGCCTAATGCGAGGCGCTAAGGAGATGAATTCTCCATGGACTTGTTCATGTCTAGACGGTGGTGTGGTGGGAAGATATGTGTGTTGCAGAGCATGTCCATACTTGAATTTGGAAGGAGATGAGCTTATGTTTGGTGTGGAGAGAGTATAAGAGAAATGTATTTTCACTTATGTATGATTAGATAGATAAATGTCTAAGCTAGGATATTCAGATATCTTTAAAGTTCTTGTGGGGAGATCAACCCCAATTAAATCAGGATACTATTAAGGAGGAAATCTAGAATAAGATATTCAATCGTCCCAAGATCATGATTACTTGTCTAATCCCTAAAATATCCTAGTTTTACTTAAGCCTAGTCAGTCCGACTACGGATGTTTGACTTCGCTTGGTACTTTGATTTCGTTTGACTAGTCGGATCTGACTAAGGAGGCTAACTAGTCACATCTGACTAAGATACCTATAAGAGTAACTTGTTCCGATTCACATCAGGCTTCTCAGCTTGTTCGCCTAAGCACCAAATACTATGGGCCTTTTGCTCCTTCTTGCCACCCAAGGTGCCACATGTTATGGGCTTAGAAAATCATGGCTCATAATTGCCTCTAACTATGCTTCTGAGAGTGCCCTTCGGTTCAAAGATGGATAGTTACCAATGAACCATGAGTGAACCATCCCAGAATAACTTCTCCATAATGCATAACAAAATGACCTTCGAATTGTTTGTTTGATTTGGAGCTAACCAAACTCGGTTAGTCCTGTTTGCTTGTCTCTTAAAGTTTTGATCTTCCAAAGCTCTAAACCATATTGTAGATGATTGGTCGGAGTTCTAGATGCATAGCTAAAAAGCTAGATGCAAGGTTGGATATGCCTATATATTCTTGGAATGACATAGATGCCTTAGAAAATATTTTGCTAAGTTTATTTTATTTAGGTCATTAAGCTTCTCAGAATAAAACACTTGAAATTTTTTATCCTTTGCTTCCTTATTGTGAAATATAATTCAATTCGACAATCTTTCTGAAGTAAACTAGCTTTGGAGTAATAAGTAACAGAGTCAAACACAAATAAACTTGTACGCTTGGGACAGAGCTCTAATCCCACATTGATAACATTGAAGTAAGAAATATTATCCCCCAAGCTCAGTGTTTGTAAAAATTTCCACTATAATAATCAGAGTGTCACCCTACTCCGACACCAAGTCTAAGACTCATTAAAAATATTTTACTCTAAATTTATCTTTGATGCATTGATCAGATTAAGGATGAGAAAGTGACGAGTTGTGTCCATAATGGTGTCTAGATCTTAATGTGAATCTAACAAGTTTCAGCTGCCTTGTTTCTTGATAACACTTTTAGGAGATTAATCAAAGTGTTGTTGCGAAAAGTTGAGCATGATTCTAATTTCATTTTTTCTTTAACCTTGCTCCATTCTAGGACAAAGGATTCTAATAGTCGCAACGTGTCACCAAGAAAGGGCTTCTTTCTCAGTTCGAATTGCATGTTTGTCCTTAGTGAATCTTAAACGAACTTCGTTAGGGACTTCATCACTTGTATGTGGGTCGAAAAGACCTTTGGAATCCTTTTGTCAGAACTTATTCATTGAACCTGAACATTTTTAATCAGACCACACTTAGGTAACATGGCTAAGGCATTTCTGCATTACAGAGCTCCACTGAAACAAGATTCCTCTTGAGGATTTCGTAATTTGGATGCCTTGATATGAGTTTGGAGGAAGAATCTTGAGGAATTCCGTAGAGAATTTCAGCCTATGCTATGAGTGGTAAAACAACAACAATGTTTTGCACATTACTCAAAATTTAGTGTTGGGAAATTTTTAGAAAGATGACATGCATATCTTCGTAACTGTGTATGGAACAATCAAGTTCGGTTTGAATAGGTATAGTTTAATCTGTGAAGTTGGAAGTGCAGTGATAGGATTAAAAGCACATCACAAAGTAGCACACAAATGTCCTATTAATTTTCCTTATTAACAATAACATTTGTCAATTGTAGTATATGAAAATAAGGGTCTTTCCCGCAGAAGATTGTTTTATCTAACTACTTTAAATATCACAAAAACTGGGTTGTTGTCCCTACTGACCAGCCACTGAAAAATAATTATTAGACTGACTTACACTTATCTAAAGTCTACGAAATTTTATATGCAGATACTAGACACACAGAGCTACACTCACACAAAGTTTTGGGATTTTTGGAGTTGATTTTCTATTTAAATTAAATCGAACAAAAACAGGACAAAAACAGATTTTAAGTAGTTCGCAAATTAAGAAAAACGAGTTAGGGGAATTGCTATCCACCACCAAATAATCATTCAAACATGTTATGTTTCATTCAAAATCCCTTCATTTTCGGATGAAGATGCTCAAGTTGGCTCAATGTTAGAACTCAACCTATTACTCTTTCTTATGTAGTATGTTAAGAGAATGGCGTTTTCAACTTAACTTAGTCCCTACCATGCAATCTAGAATGGTGTGTTCATAGATTTAACAAGTAGAAGTCATTAAGAATGAAAAGAGTTTGAGTCATCACAAGGCATCGTAAGTACTAGCGTTGTCTTACTTATCCTAGAAATTGATTCACATGTTAATCGCAATTAACAAGTACTACTCTAGAACATTTGTAGGTCCTCATTCGACAAGGGCGGGCACACACATATTCATAGTATTAGAATCCAAGATAAGCTTACTAAGTATGCATCCGTAGAAAACACATAACGAATTCATCAATAAGACAAATAGTGAACCAATTTTCATCCATTCATAAAAGTAATTCAAACGAAATGTCATAACAAACTTGCAATCATATTCGGGGCTTCAAAACAGCCCCTAACAACTAAAAATTAGTTACACATAATTCTCAAATTAAACCAAAAGAAAGACATGAGTTTGAGAAGATAAAACCGAAAGAAGAGAATGCCAAGATTTCCTCCTTGCTTTCCTTCCTTCCCCAACGCAGCAGCCTTGCCTTTTTTCCTTGCTTTCCTTCCTTGTTTTCTATCTTTGTTTTTTTCACCTTTTTTTCCCCCTTTTCCTCTACAACCTGCAGCCCTTTTCTTCTTTTCTTCTGCCATAATTTTTTACTCCATAACTCACCCCACTAACAGCCATTTAGTGATGACAATAAGTGAGGGGAAATGCTAAAACAATTATAACTCTTTGGGCAGCCTTTATGCCCATTACTCCCACTTAATGTTCCATTTCCTTTGATATTTGAATAGGTGTCAGCGGGCTTGTTCTTGATTGCATCAGTTTTGGCTGCTAGTTTTGTTGGATTTATTGCTTTCAATGCTTTCTTGTCAGTTACAAACTGCTCAGCCTCTTGGGAACCTTTCAGTGTTAAAACGGCCTTAACTTCTTCTAGAAAAATTATATTAACAATCCGTGAAATGCTCTAGAAAATAGACATCCGTAGCTTTCCAAGCATATAAAGCTCATTCTCTAATTCATTATGACCTATCTGCAACTTGCTTCCAAAATCAGCTGACCTGCACAGGCAGTTTTGACGAATTTGTTACTTAAAATTCCACTTGTGCTATTTTTCTCTTCTTTACTTGACAAATCCTACAAAACACAAAAACAAAGTAAATAGCTCAAAAATATAAGGAACTAACTAAGAAAAGACAAGTGAATTTGATGTAAAATTTATATAAATATGAGCTTATCAAATACCCCCACACTTAGCTTTTGCTAGTCCTCAAGCAAAACAAAGAAAACATGAAAAAGTAGCAACATAAAAAACATTAGTTCCCCACCATGTGACCATAGAATTTCATTCAAGAAAACAAATCATCAAGAACCTTAGCTAGCATCAAAGAAGCTAATCCAAGCCATCTTCCTTATTCAAATGTTAACAACAACCTTTTAATCATCCTTGAAGTGTAGTGTGTGTAATAGCCATGCTAATGCAATTTCAAGTTTTGTTTTAAAACACCTCATGCAAACTAGTGACCTTCTCACGGGACATACACTCAATCACACGTATGTTTAGTTTAACGTGTTTCGCTCAGAGAATCAAATGTGAAAGATCTACCATAAGCTTGCATAAAGATCTCATCTCCACAATCATAATTACAAAACTAAAATCAAGAGGACTTTTATTGGATATAATGAGCCTTAGGGAGAGGGTTATAGAAATGAAAGGATAGGTAAACACAAGTTCCAAGCTACATTGCAAGCAATTCTCTTGTTGAGATTTATAAGAACTCAAGCTCTCCAACCACTTTACTAATACCTCCAATCACACCCCTAAACTTTTTATTTGCTTTGTATACAATTTTTCTTTTTCTTCTTCTTCTTCTTTTCTTTTCTTTTTTTTTTTTTTAAATTTTTTAAATTTTTTTTAAACCAATTTTCGTACATAACTAAATACAAACATGAAATACCCCCACACTTATTCTTTTGCCAAACTCCTTCAAAGTAGTTCACAAACATTTCTCATAAGACAATCTCACATTGCTCACTAACTAGCTTGGAAAGGGTAAGGAAAAATGTTTAAGGTATAAGGGTAGACATATCTAGTGATAAGAAATAAAAGGCTCAACATATATGGCTTAAATTGGCAATCTAATGATATCATTTTTCTTTAGGAAACATGCTTATTTGGGCCATGGTGATAAACCTAATGCCTCTATCCTTTTCAAGTTCATGCAATCAATGACAAACATTTTGAAAGATCATTACGCAAGTTATAGAGATGTAAGTCACATAAGTTCATCACACATGAAAGAATAGGAGTGTATGAAAAATGCACACACTTTCAATAGGCTCAAAAACTCACATAGGTTGTATGTTGTCACTATGTTCACATACGAAGCTTTAAATCATGCTTTAGTTTCACATCAACAAGGCTATGTGTTTTTGGTTTTTCAAAGATGATTAAACATGTACAAAACTAACAAGAGAATAAGGAATTTCACACAATACATGCTTACTAAGTTCTTGATCACCGTGGTTCAAATTCAATCCAATTATATCATTGGGTCGGGAAACTAACAAAAATCTAATTCAAAACAATAAAAAAAAATAAGACTATTTTTGGATTTTTTTCATTTTCAGAATTTTCTCTCTCTTTTTTTTTTTTTTTTGGGTTTTTATTTTTTATTTTTTCAGAGTCAACAAAATTAATTAAGAAAACAAAAAACAACAACAAGGAAACCAATTAAACCAATTCTTAGTCAAAGGGACGAAAATTTTCAATTTGGTCATTTTTTCAATCCTTACCCCCAAACTTAAACTGGACATTATCCCCAATGTCAGAAAACAAAATAATGCATAAAATAAAAATAAAATAAAATCGTAAGAAACAAAATAAAGCATTTGGACTGAAAACTTCCCCAATTTGCAGTAAAATCAAATGATGACCCCCAAACTTCAACTCTGCAATAAACTCCAAGGGTGGACATAACCAAATATTCCTACAAAGAAAAGAAATAATTCAGTTTAGCACGCAAGAAAACTCAGAAAAAACAAACGAAAAATTGAAAATGACATAAAAAGACAATGAATAGAAATATTGGGTTGCCTCCCAATAAGGGCTTGGTTTTACGTCCGTGATAGGATTCAAAGCACACCACAAAGGAGCACACAAATGTCCTATTGATTTTCCTTATTAACAATAATATTTGTCAATTGTAGCATATGAAAATAAGGGTCTTTCCCGCAGAAGATTGTTTTATCTAACTTCTTAAAATGTCACAAAAACTGGGCTGCTGTCCCTACTGGCCAGCCATCGAAAAATAATTATTAGACCGACTTACACTTATCTAAAGTCTATGAAATTTTATATGCAAACACTAGACACACAGAGCTACACTCATACAGATTTTTTGGATTTTTGGAGTTGATTTGCTATTTAAATTAAATCGAACAAAAACAGAACAGAAACAGATTTTTAAGTAGTTCACAAATTAAAAAAAACGAGTTAGGGAAATTGCTATCCACCACCAAATAATCATGCAAACATGTTATGTTTCATTCAAATTCCTTTCATTTTCGGATGAAGATGCTCAAGTTGGCTCAATGTTAGAACTCAAGCTATTACTCTTTCTTATATAGTATGTTAAGAGAATGGCGTTTTCAACTTAACTTAGTCCCTACCATGCAATCTAGAATGGTGTGTTCATAGATTTAACAAGTAGAAATCATTAAGAACGAAAAGTGTTTGAGTCATCACAAGGCATCATAAGTACTAGCGTTGTCTTACTTATCCTAGAAATTGATTCACATGTTAATCGTAATTAACAAGTACTACTCTAGAACATATGTAGGTCCTCATTCGACAAGGGTAGGCACACACATATTCATAGCATTAGAATCCTAGATATGCTTCCTAAGTATGCATCCGTAGAAAACACATAAAGAATTCATCAATGAGACAAGTAGTGAACCAATTTTCATCCATTCATAAAAGTAATTCAAACGAAATGTCATAACAAACTTGCAATCATATTTGGGGCTTCAAAACAGCCCCTAACTACTAAAAATTAGTTACACATAATTCTCAAATTAAACCAAAAGAAAGACATGAGTTTGAGAAGATAAAACCGAAAGAAGAGAATGCCAAGATTTCCTCCTTTCTTTCCTTCCTTCCCCAACGCAACAGCCTTGCCTTTTTTCCTTACTTTCCTTCCTTTTTTTCTATCTTTTTTTCCTCTTTTTTTTTTTTTTTTTTTTTTTTTTTTTTTTTTTTTTTGCCGCTGCAACCTGCAGCCCTTTTCTTCTTTTCTGCTGCCACAGTTTTTTTTTTCATAACTCACCCCACTAACAGCCATTTAGTGATGATAATAAGTGGGAGGAAATGCTAAAACAATTGTAACTCTTTGGGCAGCCTTTATGCCCATTACTCCCACTTAATTTTCCATTTCCTCTGGTATTTGAATAGGTGTAAGCTGGCTTGTTCTTGGCTGCATCAGTTTTGGCTGCTAGTTTTATTAGATTTATTGCTTTCAATGCTTTCTTGTCAGTTACAAACTGCTCAGCCTCTTGGGAACCTTTCAGTGTTAAAACGGCCATAACTTCATCTAGAAAAAAGATATTAGCAAAACTAATTAAGAAAACAAAAAACAACAACAAGGAAACAAATGAAACCGATTCTTAGTCAAAGGGACGAAAATTTTCAAGTTGGTCATTTTTTCAATCCTTACCCCCAAACTTAAACTGGACATTGTCCCCAATTCAGAAAACACAATAAAGCATAAGATAAAAATAAAATAAAATCGTAAGAAACAAAATAAAGCATTTGGACTGAAAACTTCCCCAATTTGTGGTAAAATCAAATGATGAGCCCCAAACTTTAATTCTGCAATAAACTCCAAGGGTGGACATAACCAAATATTCCTACAAAGAAAACAAATAATTCAGTTTAGCATGCAAGAAAACTCAGAAAAAAAAACGAACGAAAATTTGAAAATGACTTAAAAAGACAATGAATAGAAATATTGGGCTGCCTCCCAATAAGCGCTTGCTTTTATGTCCACAGCTGGACAGTACCAAGAGTAATCATTCAAGGGAAGCTGGTTCTTGGAGGGGTACAACCTCCACATCATGCTCCGCAAAAGACTCGTAATATGGTTTGTGTCTATGTCCATTCACTTTGAACACGTTTCTGGTCTGTGCACTTTGGATTTCCACTGCACCATGAAGAAAAATATTAGTTATAACAAACGGACCAACCCATCAAGAACGAAGCTTACCTAGAAATAACCGAAGGCGAGAATTAAATAGAAGAACTTTTTGTCCAATGGCAAAGCTCTTCCTTGACATCATCCTGTCATGAAATGCCTTTGATTTCTCTTTGTATATTCGACTAAACTCGTATGCATCATTCTGGATTTCATCTAACTTATTCAATTGAAGCTTCCTCTGCTGTCCGGCAACACTCATGTCCATGTTGTAGGCTTTGATCGCCCAATAAGCTTTGTGTTCTAATTTTACTGGAAGACGGCATGGTTTCCCATAAACTAATCGAAATGGGGACATTCCAATAAGAGTCTTATAAGCATTCCTATATGCCCACAATGCATCATTCAAGCGCATGCTCCAATCCTTCCTACTAGGACTCACAGTTTTCTCCAAAATTTGCTTTACCTCACGGTTCGATACTTCTACTTGACCACTAGTTTGCGGATGATAAGGTGTAGACAGCTTATGTGTGACATTGTACATCCTAAGCAACGCTTCAAATGTTCTATTGCAAAAGTGACTCCCTACATCGCTAATGATTGCTCTAGGTGTCCCAAATCTTGCAAAGATGTTAGTCTTAATAAAATCTGAAACAAACTTTTGCTTATCAGTCCGCAGCCAGACGGCACCTAGAGTAATCATTCAAGGGAAGCTGGTTCTTGGAGGGGTACAACCTCCACATCATGCTCCGCAAAAGACTCGTACTATGGTTTGAGTCTATGTCGATTCACTTTGAACACATTTCTGGTCTTTGCACTTTGGATTTCCACTGCACCATGGGGAAAAATATTAGTTATAACAAACGGACCAACCCATCAAGAACGAAGCTTACCTGGAAATAACCGCAGATGAGAATTAAATAGAAGAACTTTCTGTCCAATGGCAAAGCTTTTCCTTGATATCATCTTGTCAAGAAATGCCTTTGATTTCTCCTTGTATATTCGACTAGACTCGTATGCATCATTCCGGATTTCATCTAACTCATTCAATTGAAGCTTCCTCAACTGTCCGGCAACACTTTTGTCCATGTTGTAGGCTTTGATCGCCCAATAAGCTTTGTGTTCTAATTCTACTGGAAGACGGTATGGTTTCCCATAAACTAACTGAAATGGGGACATTCCAATAGGAGTCTTATAAGCAGTCCTATATGCCCACAATGCATCGTTCAAGCTCATGCTCCAATCCTTCCTACTAGGGCTCACAGTTTTCTCCAAAATTTGCTTCACCTTACGGTTTCATACTTCTGCTTGACCACTAGTTTGCAGATGATAATGTGTAGACACCTTATGTGTGACATTGTACTTCCTAAGCAACGCTTCAAAATGTTTTCTTGCAAAAGTGACTCCCTCCATCGCTAATGATTGCTCTAGGTGTCCCAAATCTTGTAAAGATGTTAGTCTTAATAAAATCTGAAACAAACTTTTGAATCATTAGTTTTGGTGGCTTTCGCTTCAACCCATTTAGAAACATAATCCACATCCAATAAAATGGAAAGAAATCCATTTGAAGATGGAAGAGGTCCCATGAAATCAATGCCCCAACCATTAAAGATCTCAATAATCAAAATAGGGGTTTGTGGCATTTGATTTCTTGGGCCCAAGTTACCTGTTCGTTGACAACGATCACATGTTGCACAAAACTTGTACGCATCCTTAAACAAACTAGGCCAATAAAAAGCACTCTCTAACACCTTAAGGGATGTTCTCCTTGCTCCAAAATGGCCGCCATATGCATACGAATGACAAAAAGTTAGAATAGATTTAAACTCAGATTCAGGAACGCACCTTCTAATCAATTGATCAGGGCAATATTTCCACAAATAAGGATCATCCCACTTATAGTATTTGGCAGTTTTGACAAGCTTATCTTTCTAAGCACGTGTAAAATCAACCGGAATCTTTTTGGTGACCTTGTAATTGATAATATCTGCATACCAAAGGTCAGTAACCTGTAATGAAAACAATTGCTCATCCGGAAAACTCTCACGTAAAGGGATGAAAACTTCCTCTGTGTTTAAGTGCACAAGTCTGCTAAGATGATCGGCTACAACATTCTCACTCCATTTCTTATCCTTGATCTCCAAGTCAAACTCTTGAAGCAGAAGTATCCATCGAATGAGTTACGGTTTTGCATCTTTTTTCGTGAGTAAATATTTCAAAGCTACATGGTCAGAAAACATAATAACTTTAGTTCCAATCAGATAAGATCTAAATTTTTCTAAAGAAAATACAACAGCTAAAAGCTCATTCTCTGTTGTTGAATAATTCAATTGTGCATCATTGAGTGTTCGTGATGCATAATAGATAACATGTGGCACTTTGTAGACACGCTGTCCTAGAACTGCATCGATAGCATAGTCTGAACCATCGCACATTAACTTAAAAGGTAAACTCCAATCTGGTGGCATGATCACATGAGTTGTGGATAACAACTCCTTAAGTTTGTTGAATGCTACGAGACACTCTTCATTCATATCAAATGTTACATCATTTTGAAGCAAACGGCACAAGGGGTTAGAAATCATTGAGAAGTCCTTCATAAACATACGGTAGAAACTTGCATGTCCAAGAAAAGAACGAATCTCCCTGACAATAGTAGGGAGGGGTAAAGAACTAACAAGTTCTACTTTAGATTTATCAACTTCAATTCCATTTTTAGATATGATTTGCCCTAGAACTAATCCATGCGAAACCATGAAATGACATTTTTCCCAATTTAAGACCAGATTAGTTTCTTGACAACGTTTTAAAACTAGGGATAGATTATGTAGACATGTATCAAAAAGAATCACCATAAACTGAAAAATAATCCATGAACACTTCAATTATTTTCTCAATCATATCAAAAAAGATACTTACCATACACCTTTGAAATGTGGCGGGAGCGTTGCTAAGTCCAAACGGCATCCTCTGGTATGCAAATGTGCCAAATGGACATGTGAAAGTCATATTTTCTTGATCCTCTGGAGCAATTGCAATCTGATTATATCCCGAATATCCATCAAGAAAGCAATAATGAGAATGACCAGCTAACCTTTCTAACATTTGATCAATGAATGGAACTGGAAAGTGATCCTTGCATGTGGTGTTGTTTATCTTTCGATAGTCTGTACAGACTTTCCAACTATTTTGCCCACCTGTAGGCACTAGCTCATTAGCTTCATTCTTAATAACTGTGACTTCGGATCGCTTCAGAACTACTTGAACATGGCTCATCCAATTGTTGTCCGAGATAGGATATATGATGCCAACATCAATAAGCTTGACGACCTCCATCATGAGTGAGTTCAAACGGCGTTGAACTTCCCTTGTAGGTTTTGCACCTTCAATAGAATCCAATGCATACATGTAGCTGGATTTAAACCATTGATATCTGCAATGCTCCAAGCTATGGAAGTTTTGTGATCCTTCAGTACCCGGATCAGTTTCTCCCCCTCTTCTGCTGTGAGTTGTGACGATATGATGATTGGTAATGTTTCATCCTCTCCCAAAAATGCATAGTTCAAATGTTTAGGAATCGGTTTAAGCTCCAATTTGGGTGCCTGAATTACAAAAGGAAGAATTTGTTTGTTAGAAGTAGGAAGAGAAACAAAATAGGAAGAAGACTTACCACAAATTGGTTAAAGAGACTCAAGGGTTGCCACTTTCTGGATCAATTCTTCTTCAATATGTTCGGAATAATTAACTTTTCCATGTGTAATGCTATGCATTAACGCTTTCTCTAAATTGTCTTGTCCCGCACCTTGATTAAAACAATCCTGCACAAAACAGTCAAACGCATCAATAGACAAACAAGATTCAAAATCACTAGGGTACCTCATAGCATTGAAGATTTTGAACTTGATGCTTTCTCCATCAATTTCCATGGTTAAAGTACCATTGTAGACATCAATCTTCGTACGCACCATTCTAAGTAATGGTCTTCCCAATATAAGAGGAAGTGCAGTAGGCATAGGGTCATCTTCCATCTCAAGAACAAAAAAGTCAGCGGGAAAAATAAGCTCATTCACTTGCACAAGTACATCTTCCAATAGGCCTTTAGGATATCTATTTGAACAATCTGCCAACTGGATTACTACCTTTGTTTCCTTCAAGTCTCCAAGGTTTAGTGATTCATACACTGAATCTGGCATCAGATTGATGGATGCCCCCAAATCACGCAATGGTTTCCTAAACTCTTTCCCTCAAATTACACATGGAATGGTAAAACTACTAGCATCCTTCAACTTCGATGATAGCTTTCTCTGCAAAACAGCTGATACTTCCTCGCTTAATGCCACAATTTCTTGATCATTGAATCTTCTCTTGTTCGTACAAAGCTCTTTAAGGAACTTTGCATTCTTGGGCACTTGTTTTATGGCATCTAAAAGAGGTAAGTTCACTTGGACTTTTTGGAAAGTATCCAAGATTTCCTTATCAGTTTGCTTTTTCTTAGACTTCATAAACCTACGAGGAAAAGGAATAGGGCCACATGAGTTAAATGAATTTTGAACTTCTTTACTTACCTTATCAGAATCTTTTCTGTTCAATTCTGTATCTTTAGGAGACTTTTCAGTTTCTGTTGAAGCCTCATCTTGCTCAAGATTTTTGGTTTGTTGCCCCCCTTGCTCATTTGTATCTTTTCTAGCCCTCTTTGGCATCCTTGGCTGCTCAAAAACTTTTTTTTCACTCCTTAAAGTCACAACATTCATCTACTCCGCATTTGGATTCACCACGGTTTGGCTAGGCAACCTTCCTGGTTGGTGTTGTTGCCCTATCAAACTTGCTAACTGACTCATTTGGCATTCAAGGTTTTCAATTGCTTTGTCTATTTTCTGTTGATGAGATTGAGTAGAGTTAGCTAAAGAAGCAATTAAATCCTCAAGAGACTTACTTGGAGCTTGTTGTTGTTGAGGCTGAAATGGTGTCTGTGATCTTGCTTGAAAGAAGCCAGGTGGACGGTTATAGTTGTTTGGAACAGATTGTTGTCTGTTGTCTTAATTGTTCCACTTTAAGTGTGGATGATCGGGTCACCCCGCGTTATAGTTGTTGGAGTATGGATCATACTTTTGTCTTTGTTGCCCCTGAAACCTTCTTAACGCATTAGCTTACTCAAGGCCACTTTGATCCATTAACGAAGGGCACATATCCGTGGCATGTCCCATCATTGAACATACACCACACACCTGTTTTAGAGCCACCATAACCTGTTGCACAAGATTAGTCAAGTTAGCTAATTGTAATTCAATACTAGAGTTAACACTTACCTCGTTAACTTTCTTAAGAGGTAGCTCATCTCTCCCTCCAAATTGTCGTGTGTTGCCAGAAATGTTCTTTAATAATGCCTTAGCATTTGTTGGTGTCTTGTCCATGAATGCTCCTCCACTTGTTGCATCAACCATTACACGATCAGTACCACACAATCCTTCATAAAAATACTGTATTAAAAGATGCTCTGAAATTTGATGATTAGGACAAGATGTAACTAAATGTGTGAATCTCTTATAGTAATCTCCAAAGGGCTCTCCATGTTGTTGTCAGATTGCACATATGTCTTTCCTTATGCTTGCAGCTTTTGTGCCCGGAAAATATTGCTCCAAGAATGCTTGCTTCACCTGGTTCCATGTGTTCATTGATCCTGGAGTAAATTGTAAAGCCACTCTTTTGCCTTAGCCTCTAATGTAAATGGGAATGCCTTCAACTTGACTTGCTCCTCATCCACATTGGCTGGTCTCATTCCCGAGTATGCCACATGAAACTCCATGAGATGCTTGTTGGCATCCTCTATTGATAAGCCATGGAACTTAGGCAAGTAGTGAATCATGCTGGACTTAAGCGCAAATCCTCCTTCTGCATTTAGAAATGTGATGCACAATGGTTGTTGATCCATATTAGGCGTTGCCAACTCCCTCAAAGTACGGTTATCAGCCATGCCTTCTTATGGTTTTTCTTCCTCTTCCAAACTCAAATGTGGTGGAGAAGATGGTGGTAAATACACCGATGCACACTTCTGCTTGATTGTTCCTTGAAGCTTTCGAAGTGTTCGTTCAACCTCAAGATCGTAGGAAGCTAGATCAATGCTCTTGGACCTTCGAGTATGCATATACTACGAAGACTACCTGAAATAAAAACAAAAACAAAAACACTAATTAGACAAGAAAAGAAAACAATAGAAAATAAGTAATTAGAAATAACAATCTCCGGCGACACGGCGCCAAAAATTTCTTGTCAGTTACAAACTGCTCAGCCTCTTGGGAACCGTTCAGTTTTAAAACGGCCATAACGTCTTCTAGAAAAATGATATTAACAATCTCCAAAATGCTCCAAAAAATAGACATCTGTAGCTTTCCAAACATATAAGGCTTATGCTCTAATTCACTCTGACCTATCCGCAACTTGCTTCCAAAGTCAGCTGACCTGCACAAGCAGTTTTGACGAATTTGTTACTCAAAATTCCACTCGTGCTATTTTTCTTTTCTTTACTTGACAAATCCTACAAAACACAAAAACAAAGTAAATAGCTCAAAAATATAAGGAACTAACTAAGAAAAGACAAGTGAATTTGATGTAAAATTTATATAAATGTGAGTTTATCATGCAGCTACGATGTGCTACTTAGATTGGCTTGTTGTCCAACCACTTTGTGTGCCATATTTGGCACCATTCTGTCTTCTAAACAAATAGGAACTTTGTAGCTCCACTTCTTATCTTTCTATGACATGTTATTGGAAACAAATCAAGAAGGCCTCGAAATCTTTGTTTTCCCCCGACTGTGCATTTCTCATGGGAATGCAACTTTGAATGTCTTTGTACTAAAAATTTAGAAGGATTGGCTTTGCATAAAATTCTGAAAATTTGACATAATGATCTTCAACTCCTTAACTTTTGTCTTCAACTAGCCTTGTGTCGAAATCATCTAGAAATTTGGCTTTCTGTTAAAAATCATTCAAGTAAGTAGAATGGGTTTCCGGCACAATCACCTTGCCCCCAGAGCTTTGTGAGCACTTGCCCCAGTCGAAGAGCTGATGGACTCAAATTGAATTGGACGTAGACTTGTGATGAGGTATTGGTCCACATGGAGGAATACTTGCCTTCACTTCTTGGACTGGAAGATCTTTGTGAACTAGCTTCATTTTGGGCGAATTTGCTTGGAATGCTTCTCCTTAAGTCATAGAATGGGCACTTCTTGAAGTCACAAGATGACTGATGATTAAAAATACATCAATAATCAAATTAGTCATGGCTCAGACAAAAAGAGCAAAGTGACGATAATTGAAAATAAATAATAAGAATAATAATAAAGAAATGAGGCTCTTCCATTTTTATTGTTCTTTGTGTTGTGTTGTATCGTGATCACTATGCTGCTTTTGTGGAACCATCATGGTTCATTTTTGAGTTCGGAACCCCGATGGAACTCGATATGGAATTCCAAACTTGAATTTTATGCTATTTTGAGGGGTGACTTGCCCCCAAAGATTTATTCCCATGTTGGGACTCTGTTATGCTCGTCAAAGCAATTGTGTCCTTGTTAGGGTTACAAAACTGCTTCAACAAACAATGTGCTCAACCAAATAGTTGTGTCCTTGTTAAGGTTACAAAGCAATATGACCCTTCTCTAATTCAATACACTTAATCACATTGTTTGGTTGATATTTTATTCATGTCTTCTATCTAATGTGATTATTTTGTCTATACTAGGGGTGACCCAAAAAAAAAAAATAATAATAACAAAGTTGAATACCGAACAAAAAAAATTTAACCAAACCAAAGATTTTGGTTCGGTTTCGATTTCAGTAACCAAATTAAATAAGATTAATTTTATTTATTTATTTTGTTATTGGGTGTTTATATTTCAAGCCCAATTTTCAGTTTAGACTCAAATTTTAAGCTCTTATTTTAGATCTAATTTTTAACCTATTTTCCATGTCCATTTTTTCTCCCTAGCCTACCCTCTTCTTTCTTCTTCCTTCTTTTTTCTTCCCAACCGACACTTTCCATTCTTCTTTTTTTCTTGTTGCATCTTGCTTCTCTCCCTCATCGACGAAGACGAAGGAAGATAAAGCGACAACGATCACGTTGAAATTTATCCATTGTTGCTCCTTCATCACAACTCCTTCATCGCTGCTGCCCCTCGCTTCAAACTTGCCACCTTTTCATCAATTCCAGATGTATTGGTTATTTTGGTTCATTTGCCAACGGGTATTGGACATTTTCTCTGGAGGTTATAATTAATGCAGCAATTGATAAGTTTGGGCTCTTCTGGGTAGTACTCAATTAATATGCTTTGTGAATTTGTCAAGTTTCTTTTATCATTTTGTTTTGTAAGTAGGAGTAGGACTCAGACTAATTTAATCGATTTACTTTCTTGTGATTGTTCTCTAGGAAATACAAACCTGCATCTTCTTTCTCTTTATTTTTTCCTTTAGTTTATTGGAAATGGAAAAACTGGAAACAAAGTTGCATAGCACATGCCAATTTTCATATTTAATTAAAAAAAAGGTTTTATTGAAAAACGGAACCGAATCGAATAAAACCAAAAAAAATTGAACCGAGCCGAGCCAAGATTTCAGTTTGGGCAAAAAACCAAAACAATTGAAACAAAACTCGCCCTTATGCCACCTCATATCACGTATAGTGTGGGTCGACACGTACAATTTTTGTAATATTGGCTTTAGTGGAAAATATGCACAACACTTGTTCGAAATCTTGTTTTTTTTTTTATATCTTTGCTCATTACACTTGGGACAATTGTCTAGCTTTTCTAAGTCACCGAAAAACAATACACAATTGATTTTTGCATGCATGGATATTTCGATATCTCAACCTGAGATGTTCAACATCTTCTTTAAGCTAGAATTATTTATAGACAATCATTAGGTTTCAGAAGCATACGTTTAACAATTCCTATCGTCATATCATTATTCCAATTAGTCATATTACACTTTTACTTTCATGTGCATCAACTCCCCAATGGCTGTTAGGATCGAGAAATCTTGGCAATTGGGGCACAATTCTCCATGAATTTCTTTCATCAATATATCATACTTCTCAGGGTCTATGGATGACAGATTGAGTGAAGCGCGAAGGAAGGCATCGCTCAATATGTCCAACACTTAGTCATCATCAACATGGCCAGATGAAAGGGGTTGATGTCTAACTGTCTCAATGCCAAAAGATGTTGATGCTGTAATGGGTAATTTTCCATTATGAGTCCAATTTGATAACTATGTACCATCCCATTCTCATACAAATGCTATAGGACTTCGTCCAATGTCATCTAAACGCAATTGTTACATTTCATGCACGAACACCTGATACAATTTTGAGCAGTGACATAGTTGCTTGGAAATTCAATAAATGTTCGATCTCATCCAAATATTTGTCACAACTTTTATTGTGCAACTTTATCCACCTTGTGTCAATTGTGCTTGTTTTTAGGGATTTAGTCATCATAACAAGTTGATATACAATTCTTCATCCCCTTATGCCTTCGGTAATGATCCTATCTTATTCAAAAGTGCTCTTTCTGATTGGTGGTTTACGATTCACGCGGCTAATTTCAGTTGTATAAAAATTGGCAACATCTCCTTAGGATTCCCCAAGTGCATGATGTAGATATTATAAGAAAATATCTAGTATAAACTTGAAGAACATTAGAGGGATACAGCCAAATTTTTCACGATCGGAACTTAGCCATGTTCACTGCAAACCCTAAACACATACTAGTGCACTTTCAAACTGGACAATTAAAGAATTAGTTAGATCGTAGTAATGCATATTGCGTCAACAAACTCTACAAGCACATCCAACATACTAAGTTAATCAACATAATTAGCTTCGTATAAACGATTATGAAATTTCAACAAATTTCACACTACGATTTTCTAGGCTAATGCTGCAAAAATTAAATTTACCTCAACTACATATGTTTCAATAACATACAAAATCAAAATTTCACATAACCGACAATTTCAACTTATATATACAACACAATTAAATAAATTAAAATTTCCTACAAAAATTATATTAAAACAAATACATTTCTTTCCTTTAATTTTCTTTCAATTTAATAACAACCCGACAACAAACAAGATTAATTAATTACAAAATTAAACAAAAATATATTTAAATAAAAAATAAATCTTATATAATGGGGAGACGAAAAGGAGGAGATGGATTATGAGGTGGGTGATGATACGGATGAGAGAGAGAGAGAGAGAGAGAGAGAGAGGGAGAGCAGAATTTGGCATAGGAAATGAAAGAGAGCGGTGGGGAGGAAGAAGAAAGAAAGGGGAAAGAGAAAGAGAGGCTGCACCCCCTGTTTTAATGAACTAGGTTTTGGCCGACGAACTTAGCAACGCCGCGAGCAAAAACTTGTTGGTGGGTGATTTGAGAGGTCATCGTGGAACTTTACCCTATGCGTATGAAACTTTACCAGATTAAATAGTTTGTCAGGTGAAGTTACGAAAGCCAATGAACAGATTTTTCATTGGGCAAAAGGTGACATAATATGCGCCAATTGTTTATCTTGGTGCCAAAACTTTACTCAACGAACTTCACTTTTCCCTATCAATAAATTTCATAGCGCAAAGTCTCTGACAAAAAACTAAGCGTTGACCAGATTTGTTCAAGTGAATATTTATTTCGCCAGGTAAAGTGTTTTAACCTGATGAAATTTCATCCGTCGGACAAATGATAGTTTCTTATTGTAGTACCGGATGCATGCGCAGGTTACAACCTCTAGACTTCAACAAAAAAGTTACCTGTTAATTGTAATAACAAATGAAAACAATCAAACTAATCAAATTAACAATCCTATAATGAATAAGTGGAACTGACATTACTAACCTTGCTTGGGCTTACTTATTGGGTCATGAAACTAACAACGAAGTTTACAAGATACATTTAGCGCTCTCTCTCTCTCTCCCCGCGCCCACAGAGTAAGGTTAAAGTTGCTACAGAGGGCCACGAAGGACAACGGAAACATGAACAATTAAGTTAAAGAAGACGAAATAGTTAAATTTGAGTTTTGACAGTCTCATATAATGCCGTCGTCCATTATGCCAATTTTTAGTCCAATCACGCAAAACAACGAAGGAAAATGGGTTCGTGTATGTCGGGATGAGGCGGATGGCCTTCCTTCACTGCCAACAAAAAAGGAAAAGGAGATTCGTGGGGTAACTTACTCCTTTAGCTTCATGCCGAGCCAAAATATCCTCAAGGACAACCCTTATTTGCCGAAATAGAAGAAAAGCACTCACCCCAGGCAAAACGACAGATAGCTTGGTCTTGGGTTGCCCGTTGGGTTGTCGGTAGGGGTGGAGGAAAATTTGTATGGCGCTTAATTTGTCACACAATGCTTAGTGATACTGTCAATAACTCAAATCTCGTCGCATGGTAAAATTTTAATATGAGTTTTATAATATATAGTTATATTTTATAAGTTTTCTCTCGTCATTTACTACTACGGTCTAATGATATTTCTCTTATTTGTAAGTGAGAGGTCTTAGGTTCGATTCTCTCCAAAAGTGAATTTGAACTACATTATTGCTAACTCATTTTGAGGCTTAGCTCCACTCTCCCACCCCCTTAGTGTAGGCAATATAGTTTGTTCAAAAAAAAAAAAAAAAGCGATATACACTATTAGCTTCATCTAACGACTCATAAAGTTTCCTCTTTCCCCCCACTCCCCCACCCCCTTAGTGTAGATAATATAGTTAGATAAAAAAAATTAAGTTTCCTCTCAACTAATAAATATAATTAGATCCATCTAACGACTCATAATTTTCCTCTTCTTCCCCGCCTTTTTTCTTCTTCCTACATCGTGTATCAGCCTTTCACCCCTGCTAGGTTTTTGGTTTTTCTTCAAAAAAAATTTGGTTTGCAAATTTGGTGTAAAAATTTGGTCTCCTTTGCATTATCCTTTAATTAATCGTTCATTTGCCAGTTTTGCTTAATTCCATATAGATGATTAAAAAAAAAATTAAAATTTTAAATCCCATATATATGTTTCTGCTAGTATTATGGTTTGGAAAAGGCGCTGATTTTGTTCCTAAACTCTAAAAAAGTTGCAATCAAATGAACACAAACTTGCATAAATCAATTCATACCTTAGTTGGAGGACTCAAAACTTGAAAATCATCATCCATCGGTCTTGTTTTTCCTTGTGAGAGCGTCTAGGGTTTTAGCTAGATTAAATGTAGGATAAAGATTGCGTGATGGTAGGGGTTGAACTAATGGTAGGGTTTGATTATTGAGTGTGGGTTTATTGATAAATTTTAGTTTTATTGTTAATTTCATCTTGTACTTAATGGTAATCATGATATGGGGGACTTTGATCTAGGTTCAAAAATTTGAGTTGTTATTGGATTTAGTCCATTGTCCTATTTTTCAACTTTAATTGTTTTTTTTTTTAATAAAACTTCTTGATTTAAATATAAGATATAACCACTTTTCTAAAAATAGTTAAAAGAAAACTTATAGATTTCATCATATGTGAATGCCTACACCATAAATTGATAAAATACATTTAACCTATGATAAAGTATAATATACGAAAATAAATAAAGCTTAATTCGCTAGTAGAAAAAACCATTTGTACAACATATGTTTGGGTGACAAAGCAAAATTTATTGTGCAAGTGTGTTTTGTGCAATGAAGCAACAACTTCGTCGCGCAAGAATGGTGCTACTTTGTGCGACGCACACCTTTGTCGCAATAATGTTTGCACGACAAAAAAAAGATAATTGTCGTGCAAAGGCAGTAAGCAAACTACATGTAATTTTTTTTTGGCAGGGAAAAAAATGCATGAAGAAGTTTTTCCCACCGAAATTTTGCGTGACAAAGACTTCGTCACACAAAGTTCATTCATTTTTTGGGTCAGAGCATTTAGTTCATGCGAATCAACGGAATGACGAAGTTTTTTCCGCAGAAACCTTGCGCGACACCAAAGTCCATTGAGTTTTTGAGTCAAAGCATTTAGTGCATATGAATTAGAGGAATCAATACCGTATTTAGTGCAGATGTTTGTGAGACAAAGACTTCATCGTGCAAAGTCCTTAACCTTCCTATAAATATGTGCTTCTACTCTCCTTATTCTTCACAATTTGGTTCAGGCGCAAATCAAGGAAAGAAACCGGTAGTAGAGCATGGCCTTCGGGCCCTATGATATGACGCAATATGTGGAGTTTGCACATGCAATTGGTGTAGCAATGTGGAACAATTGTCCTACTGCTGAGTGGTGTTGTTGGAAATATGTGCCAGACGATGTGAAGAATGCGGTGAAGGATCAATTATTAGTAAGTGTGACAAATGTTGAAAATAATTAATTTTGTGAAACTTTTTGTTATATGTAGTAATTAATTATTTGCATATATGTGGAACAGTGTAACTATACTTTTGATGATACAAATGAAGAGTTGATGAAGTTGATGGAGGAGGCGTTGAAGAGGGGTTACAAGCAGTGGCGTTATGACGTGGAGCAGAATGGAGGACCAGTGGAGCAATAGTTTTAAATTTATGTTTTTAAGGACAATATTTAATTTGAAGTTTTTTTTTCTAGGTTATGTATTTGGACTTAATAAGGCTTTAATTCATGTTTTATTGTTTAACTAATTGATTGGATTAATTTAATTTACTTAAGTTTTCAATTATTGTGAGAATAAATATTATAATCGAATATTTGTTTGTAATTATGAAGTTTACGTAAATATAGATACTAAAGATCTATGTTTACGTAAACTTCATAATTACAATTAATTACATATTTGTTCGTCGCACAAAATTTCTTAGTCGCACAAAGGGCGTAAAAAACGTGGTTAAGTTTACTGCCATATTTCGAATCTATATGTTTTGCACGACGAATCATTTGTCGCGTAAGGTGGTAAAAAACACTTGTTGAAGTTTTTCCCGCTGAAACCTTGCACGACAAAGGCAAAGGTCGTTCAGTTTTTGGGTCAGAGCATTCAGTGCATGCAAATCAACAAAATGACGAAGTTTTTCTCACGGAAACCTTGCATGACAAAGCCTTCCATTCAGTTTTTGAGTTAGAGCATTCAATGCATGTGAATCAAAGGAATCAATACCGTATTTAGTGTAGATGTTTGCGTGATAAAGGCTTCGTCGTGCAAAGTCCCTAACCTTCTTATAAATATGCATTTCTACTCTCCTTATTCTTCACAATTTGTTTCGGAAACACTTTACTATTTTACTGATTATAATCAATTTGTTCTTTGATTGTTGGTACGATGGCCGGCAATGGTGCACATTCGTCAAAGACAATGGATGGCAAAGGTTCCGGAAAAGGTTTGGCTGTAAATTTTGCATTTTGTATAAAAATTTTATTTAGCTTCAGTATTATGAATATATATTTTGTTGATAAACAAGAAGAAAAGAGCTACGGTACAAGTTCGACACACTTATGGTGAGAGTTGTTACCGAATCACTTATGACGAATTAATAGGAGTTGTGAAGTTAGATATGCACGCCAGCTTTTGGTCCAACATTGGAGTAATGGTGTGTGACAAATGTGATGCAGATTGGGAGTCTTGGAGAGCCATCCCCGAGGAGATGAAGATGCACTTGATCAATGAGTTAGTTGTATGTGTTAAGTTATTAGTTAAATAATAATTATGTTTGTTAAATTTAATATAATAGTGAGATTTTAATTTATTAATTTTTGCATAACAGCCTAATTGGGACCTTGACAAAAGTAACCTAAATCTGATGAAGGCTATCTACAACATCTTCAAGTCTCATTTCCAGGAGTGTAAGTTTGATAATCAACATGCGGCAAAACTACAGCGAAAACCAGAACTACCTGTGGATGAGTAGGATAATGTTTTTTTTTTTTAATAATTTTATTACTTATTTAATAATGAGACCTGAATTAGAAGTTTTTTTTTTATCATGAACAGTTTATGTGACAGCTCGTCCTAGACTTTTTGTACTGTAGGGGTGAATTGACGATTTTGTCCCTAGTATGGTTGTTTCGTTGTGTGGTTGTTTTTGGGTTTTGCTTGGCTGATTTTGGACCACACACATACCACACTCACTCACCCTCTCTCTCTGCCCTGCCCCGAGCTCTCTCTCTCTCTCTCTCTCCCTCCCTTTCCTATCTCCATATGTATGGACGACAACCAAAACCATTGAAACCTTCACAGATCGAGGAAACAATTTACATATTCGTGCTCATGAGGTCCTTAGGAGTTCAACCATACCCATTTCAGGTAAGGATACCTTCGTTTTCACGTCGAACTCAGGATCCCCCGATTTGGTCACTGTTCATGAACACGTTAATTCTTGTGTTTTTGGGAATTTCAAACTTGTAGGAAGCTTGGTGAGGTCCTTAGGAGGCTCGGGGTGGTTCGTTTGAAGGTTTTGGACGTCGGGACCAAGAGTTACAAGTTTGGCCGGAGTTGGTGGTGTTTTACCAGCGAGATTCCATGGGTTTTAGTGCTTGAAAGTGGTATGGATTTGTTCCTCTTGTTGTAAGCTTCATTTTGTTACCAATTTTGTGAAATTTGGTTGAAAAACAAAGAAGATACGAAGTTTTAAAAAATTTCCCGGTTTTCCGGCGCCGGAGTTTGGCCGGAGTGTTGGAAATGTGCCCTAAAACCAATCATATGATGATACTTTAGGGACATTTCAAACTAATGTAGTTTAAATGTAAAGGGCAAAGATTATTGTTTGAGCCGTCTCATATAAATGTTATATGCTTAAACGATAAGTCCAAGGAATATGTGATTGGAAGAATGCGATCTAAAGAAGTTAGATTCATGAGACCGTTCTTTCGTTGACACATCCTAAACGTTCCTGATCATAGGATTGTCAATTGGGCATTAACAGTCCGTTAAGATCAGTACGTGCTATGTCTTCTCTCAGGGAGAGTGACTAGTCTCGAGTCATTGGTGTGTGTGACATCAAGACAAGTACGTAGGTGCTCAATAGAGAATGAGTTCACTGAACACGATCAACGAAGAGTTCTCATATTCATGTCACATGAGAACTCATGGTTGGGATAATGCAAATTAGTCTTTTGACCTGAGGCATCACAGTTGTCTTGTGGTTAGGTCCTTAATCTTTGATTATGTCAAAGTCACTCTATCAAGGTGTCCACGGCATCGTCGGGGTTAAGCCACTTAGCCATGGAGGCAAGTGAATGCGCAACAAGGGATCTCTAACCTTCAAACTGTTTGAGGGAGAATATTCTATGATATGATTTAGAATCTCTGGCCAGAGTATGAATGAGATGTTGGAATGCGTTCCAGATCACATTCAAGGTAATCATGTAAGTACAAGATTCACATTGGATAGTAGACATGAATAAACTATCAAACCAAACAATGTGGTCAAGAGTATTGTATTAGAGAAAGACCGTATTGCATTTGTAATCCTAAAACTGAATAGGTTCTCCACCTCTTCTGATTAGCTTGGGTAACCATGACATGCTGCTAGGCGTCAACCATGGTTTGTGGAAGCCCTAAAAGTGTATTATCACTAACGGGAGAATTGAAAGTAAGTTTCAATTCACAATCGATTTGAAAGAGTTTGAATCGCCCACTGCCTCGCTAAAAGGAACCTAATGGATCGTACACCGTGTAAGGTAGAGTTTGAAGATTCAACAGAGATGAGTAAGAATAATTAAATGGTTTAATTATTTATGGCAAGGATTAATTAATATAATTATTAATCAAACGAATAAGTTCGTTGAAGACCTCGGGATAGTTTTGGACCTTAAGGCCCAATGGGCTTCGAACGTCAAGTCCATTGACTTAAGTTGTATGACAACTTAATGAATAATGATTCACAAAGGCCCAAATAGCCCAATAAATCCCTAAGGCCGGCCATGTTAGAGAAAGAGTGGGTTTTGACTTATTTACAAGTTTGCCACTCAAATGAATTAAGGTATAAGTGTGACTTAATAGCCAAAATTCATTAAGTGTTGTTTTTGGGGAAATTGGAGAAACACAAACTCTCCTTTCTCTCTAGAAATGGCCGGCCACCTTGAGGATAACATCTAGCAATCTTACTTCCTCAAGGTCACTCATTTCTTCTTCAATATACCTTGGTGTGGAGACTTAGAGGTTCTCAATTTTGGGAACTTGGAGAAACCTTTTCATCCATCCAAATCCATGGATCTAAGATGCAAGGAATGAAGGCCCTCTCTTTGGGTGATTAGCCTTTGCTTATGCAAAGAGGAATCTACAAAGGTATTGATTTCTCAACTCACTTTGTTTTGAGTTGAGTCTTGGTTCACCTATCTACTAGGCTTTGAATTTCATGGGTAAATGTTTTGTTTTAAGTGCATACAAGCATGATTCCGCCTTTAATTGTTAATTGCATGCTATTGATGTTGCTTAAATGAACATGTTTTTCACAAATTTTCCTTCACGGAGAAGATGACGGAATATTCCTAACGGCTTTAACGGATTCCGTCAGAGTTAATGGAATATTCCTGACGGCGTTAACTGACGCCGTAAGTGTGCCAGGCACGTGCCTGCAAATGGGCGGCACGTGTGGCCGTGCCTTGGCCGGCGCGTGGGGGCGCGTGCGGCGTCGAAAATTTTTTCTAAAAATATAAGGATGCTCCTGAGGTTGAGTAGATCACGTTAGTGTATTCCTACACCCCATTTGAGCTTTGTATGAGAAGTTATTTCGTTTGGTTGGTTATGTGCTTTAAAATTAACGTTTTTATAGTTGTTTCGCATATAGGTGAGACCTATCCCGAGGACGAGCGCGGTCACTCGAGGCAAGGGGGTTACCCTTCTACATATCAGTGAGTGGGCTTATGGTTTTCCGTATATACCTATATACTTATGTTTTTCTCGGAAAGTGAATTGAAACGTTTATACGTTTATATGCCATGCATTATGTTTGCCGTTTGTTTATGCATTATTAGTAGCATATATATATATATATATATATATATGTATGTATGTATGTTGGTGCTACGGACGCACATGTAAGTGCCAAGTAAGTTATGGTTTATGTTTATGTTTAGTAGTGATTTGAGATGCATAGAGAGCTCATAACTTGCACCCCCGGTGTTAGTGCTTCCGCCCAGAGTTGGGCACAGTCCTTCACGTGATGTTCACCTCCCGCACCACACGCTCATCTTGGATCCAAGTTAGGTGCACAGTCATGTCGTACAGACCACTTTAGGTGGTTCCGACTCGTAGGTGACCCACGATCATTCGCCCAGCCTTCACGTGATCGTAGCACTTGAGTGTACTTATATTACACCCAGTCCTGTCGTACAGACTACTTTAGGTGGTTCTAACTCGTATGCAGGTATAGTTAGTGAGATAGAGATTTGAGCTCTAGATTCAGCCGTACAGGTCACGTTAGGTGACTCCGGCTGACAGATTACATGGCATTGATTTGACATTTCCTGAGCACTTGCATTTTATTTAGAGGCATTTGACATGGCATATTTCCGAGCATGACTTATATATATGTATATTCTATTTTCTGGGAAGTATACAGGTTTTACGGCGAGGGGTTAGAACTTTGTTTATGAAATGGTTTTTGAAAAGCTTTGTTTTTGCCCACTCACGCTTTCTGTTTTGTGCCCCTCCAGGTTCTAGTTGGCTAGCACTTTTGGTGGCTCCCCAAAGGATTTTCCCGACATATCTGACAGATTATCACCAGTGTAGGACCACCTTTGGGTGTGTTTATTTAGTGTTGTTTCTCCCGGACTGCACTAGGTCTTCCGTGCTCTGAACTTTGTTTTTCACACTTACACTTGCACATGTATGTTCCTACTTTGTGTATAGCTGGTTTTTATTTATTCGTACTTTTATTACTATTTATTAGCTTCCGCACTGTGCACATGGTTACGTCACTTCCACGTGACGGCCAGCATGCCCTGATCTCGGTCGGGGTGTGTCAGTTTAATTAAATATGTACTTAATGTTTATTTTGAATAAAATTAATGCATTTTAATAAATATTTATATTAATTAATTAGGCATGAATGGTTTAATGAATTAAGTTCTTGGTTTATTAACTATTTATGTGATTTGAAACAAAAATTGAAGACTAAATGGAAAAATTCAATTTTGTTTTTTCAAAAAACGAAATTTAAAAAAAAAAAAAAAAAAAAAGGTAATGTGTGACGAACTATGGTTCCTCGCGCAATATTTTTTTTTTTAAATACAGTGGTCGAACAAGGTGTTCTAAAAACGCGGCAAAGCATAGTTGGATGGCGTCAAAAGTCGAAGCACCATGTTTTGCGCGATGGTGCTTCGTCACGCAAAGTCTTTTCACTTTATTGAATTTAACTAGAATGCAAGAAGGCAGAAGCTGCAAAAGAATTGCAGCAGCTGCCTTCCTTCTGGAATTCCAGCAGTTCTAGCTGTGTTGCCGTAAATCTCGGAGATATATTTTCTTAACTAACTTATTTAATTTTCATTCATTTAAATTGTTTTGTATGTAATTTATAATTGTTGTGAGTTTATGTATTTGTATGCAAACATTTTTGTATGGATGTGTAAAAAATTGTTTGCAATGTTCATATGAGCTTAGTTTCTCGTTTGAGAATTAGTTAGATTTCGCAAATGGATGCGAAAGCATTACTGTGGTCCAATTAATTCTTGAATTCTCCCAAAATTTTGGACAGTTTGAGAATGCACAGTTTGTAGCATTAGAGTTTGAACGTGGGAAATTTGGTAGCATCTCTTTGCATTCTTCACGTGCATCGTAGTATTTTGTATCTATGTTGTGCACTTGAAGAACAGGAGGGAGATGCTGCCAAAATTTTCCCATGATCAAACTCTAATATGTTGGAACCATAAATTATAGCACATAACTATGCATTCTCGAATGAGATAGGACCCATACCGGAGGCATAAGGTGCCATGTCATAATTGAAGTTGTTGTAACCCTTGTAAATTTTTTATGTTTGCAGGTGATATGGACAAACAATGGATATATAATCCTAATAGATGTGCTGATGATTATTTGGATGAAATAAATTAGTTCATTGATTTTTCAATTGCAAACAACCGAGCTTCAGCTCAAATTCGGTGTCCTTGTAGACAACTCAATGATTGAATATTTTGAAACTATTTGATACCATTTAGTCATAAATGGGTTGATGGAGACCTATACTATGTAGAATCATCATGGAGAACAAATACAACATGCTTCATCCTCACACATTATGAGAGCAATGGAGACGGTTGAATCTATAATGAACAAATTATGGACATTATCAATGATGGTTTTTCAAATGCTAGTTCGAAGACGAATGAGGAAGTAGAAGATGACGTCCCTCCCACCATGGACAGTGAAGCATTTGACAAATATGAAAAACTATTAAAAAGTGCTAGCAAGAATTATACCCTTGTTGCGAAGGATTTTCGATGCTTATGACCATTGCTGAGTTGATGCATGGCAAAATAAAGTTTCATATGTCAAACCAATGTTTTGATTACATTTTGGGGGTTTTCAAGATGATGCTTCCAAAGGACAATTGTCTGCCTAAGGATCATAAAAGTGCAGAAAATGTGTTGAATGGTCTTGGATTGGGATATGAAAAAAATTCACGCGTGTAAAAGTAATTGCATTTTGTTTTACAAAGGCAATAAACTATTGGATAAATGCCCTATATGTAATGAGTCGCGGTTTAAAATGACCTCTCAGAATTAAACAACGAAGATTCCACAAAAAGTTATCTGTTATCTCCTATTAAAGCCCAAGTTGCAGCGATTGTATATGTCGATGCACACTACAAGCGACATGAAGTGGCATAAGGACAAGCGAGCAGATGACGATGTTATGAGATATCCTGTAGATGGAAAGGCATGGAAAGAGTTTGATTGGCAGTACCCCGATTTTGCACGTGAGCCCTGGAATGTGAGATTGGGATTTGCGACAGACAGGTTTAATCCATTTACCATAGCACTTGGCCAATCTTCGCAATTCTGTATAATTTGCCGCCTTGGAAGTGCATGAAAAAGGAACATATGATGATGACATTGTTGATAACCGAAGATCGGGCACGTTTATTAATGTTTATTTACAACCGTTGGTCGATGAACTAAAAGAATTATGGGAAAATGGTGTTCCCATATACGATAAATCTACCAAGAAGATGTTCACTTTGCAAATAGCAATGCTGTGGACTATGAATGATTTTTCCCGCGTACGCTATGATGTCTAGGTGGAGCACTAAGGGTTATTACGCATGCCCAGTTTGCAAAGAGAACATAACGTCTGGTTGGCATACGAGAAAAGTTTGTTACCTAGGGTATCATAGATGGTTGCCATGGAACCACGAGTGGCATCAAAATAAGAGCCTTCTTGAACAACACAAAGATTTGGCCAAGACCCAGAGAACGGTCTGAAAGGAGTCGCACCATGACCAAAAAGATCACCATTACGTGGGATCCTTGACATCATGCAGCTGCAATAAAGGAGCAGCACAGTGCGTTGGCCAGCGACATTGGCTCGGTTATCAGGAATCATTGCCCCCTCTTGTGGGAGTCATGGAAAGCTGTCCCACCTGAAGTTAAGGAAGATCTAAACTAATATGTTTTTTTAATTCAATAGAAAAAAATGATAGCAAACTCGATCAATCGGTCGAAGAAGAAACTTCTGCACCGTTCCGGCTCAGAACGCTTCTCTTATAGGTTTAAAGGGCAACATAAGGCAACCATATATTTATTTTAAGCTTTGATTCTTTTTACTCTCTATTACACAATTGGTAATCTATGTGTTAATAATTTTTTTTTATTCAAGGGGGTTAAAGTTTCCTGAGATTGACACTTTCAAGGAGGTATATGTTCAGCCTGGGGATGAGTTGACGGAGTAGCTTCATGTAAGTTATTTCCATATTTTAATATTCAATAAGTATTAATATTAATTATATGTATATTAAAATTAATTTGTTTGTTTTCATTTTTCTAGTCCACCGTGGTGAAGAAGGGCCAGACTTTTCTAGAGGAAGTGGCTTCCTAACTTCCCACAGAGACCCCAATCGAGGAGGTGTTTCTCCTTAAGGATGCGGGTTTTCAGATCATGACAGACATACTCGGTCGTAGGCAGGGGAATGTTCACCGAGGACTTAGGAAAGCTTGCCTTCAAGTCCCGTCTGTCTCCTCCTCCAGGCAGAGAACATAAGAACTCGAATCGGTAACATCTAAAGTAGCGGACCTAAAGAAGTAGATTGCCGCCCAACAATCTCAGCTTGCAGCCCAAATTAGTTTAATGAACCAAATTTGTCTCGCCCTTCAAATCTCTGGCGTTCAGTTCCCCGACGTTGAACCACCTCCAACAACAACCTCCCAGCCCCCCAAAGCAGCAACACCACCAACAGGCGATTGTCACATGTTTTAATCATTTTCAAATTTTAAAATATTTCTTTCCGTTGTATGTACACTGTAAACACGAAGAATTCCTGAAACAAGCGACAAGAATACGTGTACAAAATATATTTTTTTGTATTAATGATTTTGGGGTTACAATCTCTTTGTAATTTGGTCCTCTGATTCTATCTTCGTAGGGTGTAGGTTTGTGGATGAGTTGTTGATCCAAAGGGCCGTCAGGGCTTGATCTAAGGATGAACAGTTGATGAATGATGAACACTTTCTTCAAGGGGCCGTCGAGGCTTGATCTTGAGTTGGTGGGAGTTCTTCAAGGGCCGTTGGGGCTTGATCTTGAAGGAGGACGGATGGTGAACGATGAACACTTTCTTCAAGGGGTCGTCGGGGCTTGATCTTGAGTTGGTGGAAGTTCTTCAAGGGCCGTTGGGGCTTGATCTTGAAGGTTGGTGGATGATAAACGATGAACACTTTCCTCAAGGGCCGTCGGGGCTTGATCTTGAGTTGGTGGAAGTTCTTCAAGGGCCGTTGGGGCTTGATCTTGAAGGTTGATGGATGATGAACGATGAACACTTTCCTCAAGGGCCGTCGGGGCTTGATCTTGAGTTGGTGGAAGTTCTTCAAGGGCCGTTGGGGCTTGATCTTGACTTGAACGGATGATGAACGATGAACACTTTCCTCAAGGGCCGTCGGGGCTTGATCTTGAGTTGGTGGAAGTTCTTCAAGGGCCGTTGGGGCTTGATTTTGAATTGAACGGATGATGAACGATGAACACTTTCCTCAAGGGCCGTCGGGGCTTGATCTTGAGTTGGTGGAAATTCTTCAAGGGCCGTCGGGGCTTGATCTTGAAGGAGGATTTGACGAAGAACGAAGATTGCTTTCTTGATCCTTCGGGATTTGCATGAGAGCTTTAGAGTTTCAAGGCTTCTTCCTTTCTTCCTTTCTTTCCTTCCTTCTTTCTCCTCTTTTTTTCAAAATGAATGCCTTGGCCTCCTATTTATAGAATTCCAAAACTTGATTTTTGGATTTAAATAATCAGATGAAATAAATCATTTCTGCCAGGTATTGACACGTGTCCTATTTGATGACTTTTCCAATTTATTTCGATTTTTCGTTGAGTCACACGCTACATGTAAAATTTATGTGATACGTGAGCGTTGAAATTTTAATTTTTGGTCAACATTTATTTCACCGAAATTTTGATGTCTACAAATGCCCCCACTTCAAGGCGTGTCGTAGACATGTGCTTGTCACGTGTAGAAGATGCGTTTTGAAGTCCCTTAATGTAGATGTCAACCCAAGGGCCTTCGAGGCTTGATCTTGAGTTGGTCTGGAAATTTCTTCAAGGGCCATCGAGGCTTGATCTTGAGCTTGACTGGAAGATTTTCTGGTTTCCTCCGATCGTTGATTTTCCGCAGGCTTAATCTTGAACTGGGCTGGAGGATTCTTTTGGTCTCCTCCGAAGGTCTGGACTTACTCCTTTTATCTGGAGTTGAATTTGATTCAAGGGTGGTGAACACTTGATTTTGAATCGGACTTGTGATTTCTTCAAGGGCCATCGAGGCTTGATCTTGAGTTGGGCTGGAGGATTCTTTTGGTCTCCCCCTATCGTTGATTTTCCTTTGTGCTACTCTTGAACTGGGTAGCAGGATTCATACACATGGCAGGCAAGCACGAGGTGGAAGTGATGACCTGTTTCTTTGTTCAATCTTTCCCCAATTCGTATTGAAGAGGGTAGATCGGAAAACTGACTCCAAGTGCCGTCTGATTGCTCTTTTCACTTTGCCATGCGAGTAATAATAAGGACAAAGGAAAGGACATGGAGAAAGCATGATATAAGATACCTTTGCTTTTGAAGAAGCAGCGAATGAATCAGCATATATATTTGTTGTGCTTGTCTCCACATGCTTTGATGTATCATTTTCACTTGTCTTACTTGCTCCCTTTGCAGAAGTGGTATTTCCTTATGCAGGTTTGGCATCTTCTCGTGTAGTATTTGTCCTCTGATGCAGGAGTGGAATGCAACCTTTGCATTTAAATGGTGCTTCAAAACATTACTTCTCCGCGACGATGAGTACTCGAGAGCAATGCAAGGTAAGCAACCAGGCAAAGGTTCCAGGCAATCAGTTCCAGGTCGGAAGTTTGATTTCAGGTTCCGACTGATAACTCTATTTCCCCTTCTCCTGCATGTAAGAGCAAGGACAAAGAAAGGACAGGGAAAAAGCATGATATGAGATACCTTTGCTTTTGCCCTTGATGATATGAGATACTTTTGCTTTTGAAGAAGCGGTGAATGAATCAGCACATGCTTCCATCTACCGTTTCGTCCTGGGTCATCTGTACTCCAGGCATCTGGTATCATCTTTGGGGAAGAGGAAAAAATTGAGTATTTTGAGATGTTTTGCTGGGAGTGTACTCTCGGAGGTGAGGAAGAGTTGGGCATTTTTTTTTTCTTGTTTGCAGGTTTGCCTTGCCATAAAAGATGAAGGTCGACATATATAGGGATTTCCCAATAGCAAGTGGTGGTACTGTTCTTTTACCCTTGTCAACAAACATTTTGATCCCGCAAATCCGGCTTTTTGAAATAGTGACGACTCTTCGATCTTTGAATACGCCTCTTTGATTTCTGAACGACGCCTCTTCGATTTCTGAACGAGCGCCTCTTTTGACAAAACTGCACGCGTTTTCTGAAAAGCAGAGAAAGCCTCGCCGAACTTTGCGCTTTGTCGGCTAAAGATGTGTAGCTGCGATGATGACCTCCACGTGATCTTTTGACAAAGTGGCACCCGTGCTCTGAAAAGCCGCGAAAGCGTCGCCAACCTCCACGTGTTTTCAACTTTGTTGGCGATCTTTTGACAAAGTTGAACGCGTTTTCTGGAAAGTCGAGAAAGCGTCGCCTAACTTACGTCGGAAAATCCAGCTTTTGAGATTTGCAGAGCGATGTCTCTTCACTTTTGAATAAGCGGCCCTTCGATTTCTGAACCAACGCCTCTTTGATTTCTGAGCAAGCGCCTCTTCGATTTCTTGAGCAAGCGCCTCTTCGATTTCTTGAGCAAGCGCCTCTTCCTTTTTATAGAGGTATTGATCACCTCTAACATGCATACTTTGAAGGTTGCTCATTCCTGAAAATCATCTCCGACCTTTTGAGTTTTAACTCCATCCACCCATCTCTTTTAACACCTTTGAAAAATGGCTAACCCATCGAACCTTAGCTTAGAATTGAGTCTCAGCAGTGATCCGGTTGCGCCGCGTCAAGGTAATGTATGGTGCCCGTCTTTCTTATCTTCTAACGGTCCTCTTACAGGTGAAGACTCAGTGATGCAGGACGCCACAACAGCTACAATAGTAGCTAGGAACCTCCTTACTCCAAAAGATAGTAGGCTGCTGTCAGGACGGTCCGATGAGTTGGCCGTTCAAGAGTCCCTCGCTCTTAGTGTTCAGTGTGCGGGCTCTGTGTCCAACATGGGCCAACGCCTGCTTGCTCGGTCCCGTCAAGTGGAATCATTGATGGCAGAGGTGGAAGATCTTAAGCAGGAGATTAAACAGCTTAAGTACGAGAATAGAAGTTTGCATGTGCTTGCAAATAACTATTCGTCGGGCATGAAGAGGAAGCTTGATGAGATGCAAGAATCTCAAGGTCACATTCAAAGTGACCGTCAAAGGCTTGTGTCTTTCTTCCAGAGGCACATTTTTCCGGCGTCATCAAGCGTTCCACCAAGTATTGGGGCCTCGAATGATCTATCTTCGGTGCTTCCCGCTCTTGGAGTTTGGCCAAGTAGTGGGGCTTCTCGTGAACAACCTTTGTGAAGGCTCCATCTTCCTCTTTCTTTGTTAGATACATTTCTTTTTTTTTTTTTTTTTTTTTTTTTTTTTCGCACTTGTAACTTTTCGAAAATCAATGAACATGCTTCGTTTTATTTAGTGTATTATGCTAAATACTGATAAAACATATACATCACTGTCCATCATCAATTTTTTTTATTCATTTGTTTGCTTTCGGTGGCACTGATCCACCATTCATTTATATATATATATATATATATATATATATATATATATATTTCAGATGGTGCCAGAAGCACCACCATTGTTTTTTCCTTTCTTTTTATTATATATATATATATATATATATTTTTTTTTTTTCCACATGGTTCCAGAAACACAATCATTGTTTTTATTATACATATATATATTTTTTTTTTCTTTTTTTTTTATTATTCTTTTGAAAGATGCTTCCAGCATCATCATTGCTGCTTTTTTTTTATTATTATTCTTTTGAAATATGCTTCCCGGCATAATCATTGCTACTTTTTTTTTTTTTTTTCTTTATAAGGCCATCTACAAGGCTGAGTTCGTGGGTGAAAACCCAGGCCGAGTCCGAGAGAAGACGGAGGAGATCTTTGGGTGTGAGTTGACAAACTTTGATTTTGTCGATCACATTCAAAGACAGCAGCCATGGTGGAGGTGGACGGAGGAGATCTTTGGGTGTGAGTTGACAAACTTTGATTTTGTTGATCACATTCAAAGGCAGCAGCCATGGCGGAAGTGCAGAAGCAGCCAGAGCTTGAAGCAGAGTGTAAGGCGTCGAGTTTGAAGACCGGCTAGTCGTTTGACAGCGGTCAATAAAGCTCTTCGTTGGCGTCGAGCTTGAAGTGGAGGAATTGCAGCGGCTATGGAGTTTGCCTTTGCTCGCACCAAAAGTGCCTTTTGTGCAGCGTCCACGTTCTCTGGATGTCCTTGTGGTGCTGAGGCTGATTTCAGGTTTCCACCGAAAGATACCTGAGTCCGACCTTCTGAACCTCTTCTTTGTTGCAGGGGAGAAGTCATGGTTGTTGAGTTTTTTTTTTTTTTTTTTTTTTTTTTTTTTTTTTTTTTTTTTTTCTGAGAAGATTGGTGATGACTATTGCATTGCATTAGAGCTTTGGAGGAAACTGGGGCGCTTTTCGGGACCTTGGCAGCAATAGCGGGTTGCTGCTTTTTTGCAACAGATGTGGGTTCTGCAGCTGAAACTGGAACAGGTTCTGCTGTTGAGAACTCGATGACATGAAGTTGAGGGTTTTCGATGAATTGTCGAAAACAAGGGTCTGCCTCTGCAAGTACCTGATGAAGACTTCCCAGAAGCAGCTCTTAACCCATCATCGGCGTTGTTCGAACCACCATCAGTCTTCCTTTGGGATATTTCTGTCTCAAGGCTGAACATTCTGTTAAGAGCATGCATATTCTCAAGTGTCTCACTCAGAGTTCGACTATCACTCCCATCGCATCTTAAGTGCTGCATCGGACCATGAAGGAGCTTGTTCACAATACCTCGGCTAAGATCATCTACAGCTTTTCTTGTTTTCTTTGATATGTCATCACCCATTTTTGATAAACATTTGTCAAGCTCTGCAGCTCTGATTCTTTCAGCATAAGCTCTTAATTTCTTGATGGTAGGTACTGTCTCCAAAGAATCCCTCCAAGCTTCAAATTGTTTCGATTCTTCAGTAATAATTTCCTGAGCTTCCATTGCTTTCTGAAGGCTATCCTCTTTGTTAGCAGCCCCAACCTCCTTAAGGTCATCAACATTGTAAAGTCGAGCACCATCAACATCAGCAACACACTGGTGGCTCCGCCGGACAAGTTGATAGCTTTGAAGCCACGGTTGGTGCTGGCAACGATGACCGCGACGAAGAGACCCAGATGGGTCTTTTCCAGGAGGAGGAGGTCCATTGCGTCTGTGGGTGTGTCGAGTGATATGGTGGGTAGGCTGAGCAGAAATGCAGAGAGTTGTGTGGGAGAGTGAACTGGGATGCGGGAGAATCAGTAACACTGCGAAAAACGAAGGGACCCATTCTCGTGCTTCTTCTGTGAATTGTGATGGTAATTTCTCTGGTGATCGTCAAATGGAACCTTTTCTGACGAAAAGCTGGTTCGAATTGGCTTCGGCCTGTGCATGCTGTAGCATGACGATGAGGACCTCGATTTTGATCCGTACATGGAGTCCGACTCCGACGAAGAAAACCCACCACTGGAATCTGAAGAACTGGAACTAGAATTCGTCAGGAACTCGTTCTGGTGACTGTATCTAGACTTTGTCGTCTGGAAATCCGCCATGGAATTTCATCGCACAGGTACGGACTTCTCAGCTGCCTTCTTCTCCATCCATTTCTCGACCAAACAGGCTCGTCGGAGGCTCGCTATATCACGCTCCTGGTCTTCTTTGTAGTGTCCATGGCCTAGTCGGCCGCTGGTAGTGGTGTGGTTGAGAAACGGCATGAACAAATCGTCAGAGGAAAAATCGAGCAGCTCTGGGTTGCTGGAGATGGACTTCTGGAGGGCCATGGTGAGGGTTTTGGTGTCACGAGCGAAGGCATCGGAGATGCAGGAGTCCGCGAAGGTGTTGGACCTGAAAGCCCATGGCTCCATCATGCTCCCCACGTCTTCCGACGAAAAGACCTGTCCGTTACCGAATCTGACTCCGGTCACCTGTTGCACCATCTGTCGGAAGTTGCTCGGATCCGTGGTGATGAAAGTCGTCTGGGACCGTTTCGACGTGCGCGACTTCCGTTTCGAAACCTTACCACCGCCATGCGCCACTGGAATCACGCTTCTCTGCTGCTTTTTTTCAGCGGTGCGGCCACGGACTCGAGGTCGTCCGAGCCGGAAAGTCAGAAACGGTGGGGGTGGGTGCTGTCTCGAGAAGAGGAGCAGCAGAAGATGAGGTGCAGAAATGGAAGCCGAGGGGCGAGTAGAGATGTCGAAGCTGTGCCTGGGCCCCGATTTGGGCTTCAACGAGGGTCTGCACGGTCCATTTTGTCTCGGGCCTTGAGGTCCATCTGGGGCTGCTACTGTACATATTATTTGGGCCGAGAAGGAATATATATATATATATATATATATATTTTTTTTTAATAATAAAGAAATTGTAATAAAATTGACTTTCTTTAATGAAACATTTATTTATTTATTTTGATGTGACTGTACTTGAAGTTTCAAGTTGCCTACGTACTCTTCCAAAGAAGAGATCAAGTCATAACGTAGTTCAAATGGGTGATGATTTTGATGATGATTTTGATGATAATTTTGCCGTACACAGTTTATGCTCTTGCGGGCCAGGAGCGTCTTGGTGCCGTTTGCATTTTCAGCTCATGCAGGCAAGGAGCGTTTGTTGTCGCTTTTTATGCTCGTGCGGACAAGGAGCTTTGGTTGTCGCCTTTTAGGCTCGTGCGAACGAGGAGCTTTGGTTGTCGCCTTTTAGGCTCGTGCGAACGAGGAGCTTTTTGTGAATTTGTCAAACGATCTTAGAGGGGCATTCCTTGCAATCTTTATAGCAAGGAGTCTTGACTGAGTGATTGAAGAAGTCTTTGGGGAAGAAATCGCGCATTGTGATGGCAACGGACGATCTTTGTGTCATAACTTCATCATCCTCAATACTTTCATGTAGCTTTGAAGGTTGACGGTAGCTGCTTTGCCCCGTTTCCGATTGGCGAACTTGTGGAGGAGGCCTATGTTTCTTGTGCATTTTCTTTGGAGTGACATAAGTCCATCCTTCAACTTCACTTGACTTGACTGACATGGTTTTGGAGCATGCCCCCAGCGGTTGAGGTGAAGATTTTGAGTTCAAAGAGCCAGAAGTGACGGTGGTATAATTTGTCTTCACCACATCATTAAGATCTAGCTCGATGATCCCTTTCTGAGCCAACTTCATGATGAGATCTTTTAGCACAAAGCATTTTTCCGTCGGATGACTAATGAAGCGGTGGAATTTGCAGTACCTTGGACTGTCAGTACGGTTCATCTCTTCTGGCCGTTTGCACTCAGGTAGGTCGATCACCTTTTTGTCAAGCAAGTCTTTCAACATGGCAACCACGTCAGAGTCGGGGAATGGATAAGTCTTCTCCTCAAGCTCCTTCAAAGTGCGTCTACGTATCTCTTGATCACGAAAAGCTTCGGTTTGAATCGCCTTGCTTCGTGTAGGGATTTTGACTGGAGTTGTGTTGACCGTCATTGCTTCCTTGGTGGGTTTCCACGTAGCCTTATCCACCTTTGGCCCCAAAACTTTGTCATTCTTGTAGTCGGCGATCTGTTCTTTCTTCCCATGACGGGTGATGCTTAACTCCATATCATGGGCGCGGGTGGCTAGCTCCTCAAATGTTCGTGGTTTGATGCCTTGAAGGATGTAGTGTAGTCCCCACTGCATGCCTTGAACGCACATCTCAATGGCAGAGGTTTCAGAAAGACGATCTTTGCAATCCAGACTTAAAGAACGCCATCTATTTATGTAGTCGACGACAGGTTCATCTTTCCACTGTTTCATGCTGGTCAGCTCTAGCATGCTTACAGTACGACGAGTGCTGTAGAAACGGTTGAGGAATTCCCTTTCTAGCTGGTCCCAACTGTTGATAGACTTAGGTTCGAGGTCAGTGTACCAGTCAAAAGCGTTACTTTTCAGTGAACGCACGAACTGTTTAACGAGGTGGTCTCCCTCTGTCCCAGCATTGTTGCAAGTTTCAATGAAATGGGCGACATGTTGCTTCGGGTTGCCTTTTCCATCGAACTGCATGAATTTTGGGGGCTGATAACCCCTTGGCATCTTCAAAGCATCAATCCTCTTGGAGTAAGGCTTTGAGTACAGTATGGAGTCATGCGAGCTTCCTTCGTACTGTGTCTTGATAGTGCTTGCGATCATCTCCTGTAGCTGCTGGATAGAGAGAGATCCCATGGATGCCGTTGCTTGGTCTAGCTTCGGCTTCTCTTCATCTTCCTCCTCTGGTGGCTCCTCTTCTTCTTTCTTTAATGGGCCAACATTTGGGTCGACTTTCACGTCGAGCTGCACATCTAGTTGGTTGACGAGTGCGGCAATCTGCAAGTCCTTCTCTTCCACAGTCCGTGTGAGCTTTGCAATTGCTTCATTCATCTGAGCTAGCTGCTCCTCGATTGAAGTTGCTCCAGTGGTCATGACTTGCATGGTTGTACTGCCGCTTGAATCAGCGTCGGAGAGTAGGGACTCTGAGTATTTCCTTGGGCTCTCCCCTTTTGATGCCCTTAGCGAGGCTAAGGTGATCACAGGCTCGTACCTCAGGTGCTCTTGTTCCTTTGACAGAGTTAATGCAGGGGCGGAAGCCGCGGCAAAAAGATCTCTTGCCTTACTTCGGGTTATAATGCCCGAAATATCACCACTTGTGGCGATGATGTTCTTGTTCTTTGCTTTGATTGCAGGAACAGCTTGATCCTTTCTTGTTGCCATTTGCGTTTTTCGATGATTTGAGGATAGAGATGAGAGGTAGAGAAGATCCCACCGGGCGTGCCAAATTTGTAAACACGAAGAATTCCTGAAACAAGCGACAAGAATACGTGTACAAAATATATTTTTTTGTATTAATGATTTTGGGGTTACAATCTCTTTGTAATTTGGTCCTCTGATTCTATCTTCGTAGGGTGTAGGTTTGTGGATGAGTTGTTGATCCAAAGGGCCGTTAGGGCTTGATCTAAGGATGAACAGTTGATGAATGATGAACACTTTCTTCAAGAGGCCGTCGGGGCTTGATCTTGAGTTGGTGGGAGTTCTTCAAGGGCCGTTGGGGCTTGATCTTGAAGGAGGACGGATGGTGAACGATGAACACTTTCTTCAAGGGGTCGTCGGGGCTTGATCTTGAGTTGGTGGAAGTTCTTCAAGGGCCGTTGGGGCTTGATCTTGAAGGTTGGTGGATGATGAACGATGAACACTTTCCTCAAGGGCCGTCGGGGCTTGATCTTGAGTTGGTGGAAGTTCTTCAAGGGCCGTTGGGGCTTGATCTTGAAGGTTGATGGATGATGAACGATGAACACTTTCCTCAAGGGCCGTCGGGGCTTGATCTTGAGTTGGTGGAAGTTCTTCAAGGGTCGTTGGGGCTTGATCTTGAATTGAACGGATGATGAACGATGAACACTTTCCTCAAGGGCCGTCGGGGCTTGATCTTGAGTTGGTGGAAGTTCTTCAAGGGCCGTTGGGGCTTGATCTTGAATTGAACGGATGATGAACGATGAACACTTTCCTCAAGGGCTGTCGGGGCTTGATCTTGAGTTGGTGGAAATTCTTCAAGGGCCGTCGGGGCTTGATCTTGAAGGAGGATTTGACGAAGAACGAAGATTGCTTTCTTGATCCTTCGGGATTTGCTTGAGAGCTTTACAGTTTCAAGGCTTCTTCCTTTCTTCCTTTCTTTCCTTCCTTCTTTCTCCTCTTTTTTTCAAAATGAATGCCTTGGCCTCCTATTTATAGAATTCCAAAACTTGATTTTTGGATTTAAATAATCAGATGAAATAAATCATTTCTGCCAGGTATTGACACGTGTCCTATTTGATGACTTTTCCAATTTATTTCGATTTTTCGTTGAGTCACACGCTACATGTAAAATTTATGTGATACGTGAGCGTTGAAATTTTAATTTTTGGTCAACATTTATTTCACCGAAATTTTGATGTCTACATACACTTTCAATAATTTTTTTTATTTTATTTTTTTGTCAATCAATAATTTTTTAATTCAATATTTGTGATATTCCACATCGCCCAGGGGAGTGGATCTTGTAAGCCTTATAGGTATATTCTCATTTTTACCTAGCACGAGGCCTTTTGGGAGCTCACTGGCTTCGGGTTCCATCGGAACTTCGAAGTTAAGTGAGTTTGCATGAGAGCAATCCCAGGATGGGTGACCCACTAAGAAGTTTTCGTGTGAGTTCCCAGAAACAAAACCGTGATGGCGTGGCCGAAGCCTAAAAAGGATAATATTGTGCTACCGTGGAGTCGAGCCCAGGATGTGATGGAGCCCGGGTTGGGATGTGACAATTTGGTATGAGAGCCAATCCCTAGTCGGAAGTGTGCTGACTAGGACGTCGGGCCCCTAAGGGGGATGGATTGTAAGATCCCACATCGCCCAGGGGTGTGGGTCCTGTAAGCCTTATGTGTATATTCCCATCTCTACCTAGCATGAGGCCTTTTCGAAGCTCACTGGCTTCGGGTTCCATCGGAACTCCGAAGTTAAGTAAGTTCGTGTGAAAGCAATCCAAGAATGGGTGACCCATTGGGCGTGGTAGCCGGCTCGGGAGGAGATGGATAAAACAAGGCAGAATGTGGGATAACAAATTGTTCAGTCGGGGCCCAAAACGGACAATATCGTGCTACGGTGGAGTTGACCCCAGGCTAGGATGTGACAATTTGGTATCAAAGCCAATCCCTGGTCGGAAGTGTGTCAACGAGGACGTCGAGCCCCTAAGAGAATTGGATTGTGACATCCCATATTACCCAGGGGAGTGGATCATGTAAGCCTTATATGTATATTCTCATCTCTACCTAGCACGAGGCCTTTTGATAGATCACTGGCTTCGGGTTTCGTTGGAACTCTGAAGTTAACCGAGTTCGAGCGAGAGTAATCCCATGATGGGTGACCCACTGGTAAGTTCTCATGTGAGTTCCCAGAAACAAAACCGTGAGGGCATGGCTGGGGCCTAAAGCGGACAATATCGTGCTACGGTGGAGTCGAGCTCGAGACATAGTGGAGCCCGGGTCGGGATGTGACAATATTCTTCTTTACATTTTCTGTTTTAAATTTCATTAATTAATTAATACATAAATAAATAAATAAATGTCAACATTTAAAAGGAAAAAAATAAACAATAAATAAATAAATAAAAATTATTTTAAAAAAATTAATTTTATAACACCACCAGCGGCGATTGTGACGTGGATGACTACATATTGTAGTTTTTTTTTAATCATTTTAAAATTTTAAAATATTTCTTTCCGTTGTATGTACACTTTCAATATATTTTTTTTTGAGCAATCAATAATTTTTTAATTTAATATTCTTCTTTACATTTTATGTTTTAAATTTCATTAAATTAATTTATACATAAAACAATACTGTCAACATTTAAAAGGAAATAATAAATAATAAATAAATAAATTTTATTTTAAAAATTTTATTTTAAAATCTTACTACGATGGCCTCTATGTCCATCGTCCAAGGGTCAGCACGTCGAACCCCAGTTTCGTTGCTCGGAGTATCACGCGCAATGAACACTCATTCATTGCTCTTTATTTCGCGCAACATTCATTTCACACAACAAAGAACTTTCCTCCATCGCGCAATGTCTGACGTCACGACCTTTGAGCAACCGAATTTGCGTGATGTCCTCTTCGCCGCCCAATGTTTTCGACAGCCGTATTCACCTTTGCACAATGGCTATCATTTCATCCCCCAAGTAGTTATGCTTAGCAGTGATTTACCTATCATCCATGAACATAGTTCAAAGAACTATAATCTTCATACATTTACAAATCCATATTAGTATATATGATTTATATAATACCTATAACATAGATTATAGTCAGCACAATTAACCTGTGATGGAAGTAGGAGAAAAAAATTGAAATAGGGATCGAAAGCAGGAGAAACAACATTTAAATTTTAAATTTAATCCTAAAATTGAGTAAAAATTAATCCAATAAATAAATAACATTTATCACAATTTAATAAAAAGATAATAAAAATAAGCTAATCTAAATAATCAATGTATGAACCTAATCCAACAAAGTGAACTAACCAAATGATAACTTACCAAATTGGTATTATATCAGATTTGCTCTTATGTAATAGAATAAAAAAGACAATTCACATTTAAAGGTTAAACTAGATGTAAAAAGAGATTATTTGGTTCAAATAAAATTTGCCCTTAAATTATTTGAGACGTATATTTAATTTCAATCGCCCCCTCCCCTACACCCACACGCACACCCCACAGCAGGGTTTGAAAAAGGAAACCCTAGAATGGCATTTAAGAAAAAGGAAACCCTGGAAAAGAAAAAAAGCAAAAATATCATTGTTTCCAAGCTTTTTTGAACTTACTAGCTTGAACAATTATGGTGTCTACAGTGAAGGCTTTAAAGAGAAATTATTATCTTTGGACACGTTTGAATGTTACCTAACAACAAACATGCATGTCTACCATCATTCACATATCGTAGCTATAAACTTACTTAGTGGGGTTACTGGATTGCTCGCTGATTGTTGGCACCAAAGCACAATGAAACTTGATCATCTTTATGTTTTCCTTCTCAGGCTAATTAAGAGAAATGAACATTCAACCTAATTCATCTAGCTATAAGCAGTCTTACCTTACTCATTTCACGGGTTATGTCCAACATTATTGAATAATTACTCATTAATCTAAATAGTTGTTGTACAGCTTCTTTGTTAACAGAATGATAAAATTATACAAAAAGCTGCTTGTCCTCATTCTGAGGGCTGTTGGTTGAATGTATTTGCAAGGATATGGAGTGATTGAGATTCCCTTTCATCTTTACCTACAAAGTGTATTTAGATCTGAAATAGTGACTGAAACGCACTCTTTTTATCCCGCCATTAAGTGTGGAGTGTTTAATAAGCATATTGGTGAAGTGTCGTATCACCTATATTAATTATAGATGACAGTGTTGTCAAATTTGAGTATGATTAATGAGTGTGTAGTGGCGACACAATTCCTCAAAGATAGTAATAAACTAATTTTTTCGTCGATTAGGTCGTGAAATGATAACTTAACCACAAAAATAGTACTGAATGACAACGGTGATAATGATTTTGACATAGTGTGGATGGTGAATGGTCGATGGTGATGAGAGTGAACATGTTCTTAGATTCAAACTTAACCAAAGAAGGAAGACAGCAAGGAAATGGCAAAAGTTTGTGCAGCTATAAACATAAAGCAGTTGTACCTTCATTTGGAAACCACTACAAAAGAAGTCTATGCCCAATTTTTTCTAGGCCCAGAGTTTGGTGCCATTATTAGTTATACTTTTAGTCTTTTTAAGGGTAATGAACAAGTACTCTAACTATGCTTCCAAAAAAAAACAAGTACTCTAACCATTGAATATGTACTAGTTAAGTTGCAAGATGATGAGGTTTCGGGTAGAATTTTGTACTACGTAAGTACAAACCGAAATTTAATCTGATGCCATACCTTTTATCTATTAGGCAAGATTTAACAACCTAAAATGCTAAATTTCATATATCTTTCCACTTAACGACTGAACTTTTTGGCCCATTTTGGATCTTTCCAGTTAACTGCTGAAGTTTTTTTGGAATGAAGAGGATCACAAAGGGACTGTGTTTGAACAAGGGCGCATTATATCCATTTCGTATAAAATAAAACTCTGTCAAATATAGAGTTAATTACCAAATTTTCATCCTTATAGCTCTAGCAAGTAAAATTCAAGGTGTTTTTTGTTCTGTTCTTCTCATCTTATCATTTTCTATTCATCATAAAATGTGCGCTGTCTTACATTCACGATGTCTAAATTCGTATTTCTTTCTCAAGTAACTGTTATATGTGTGTGTGTGTGCGTGTGTAGAAACTCAAAAGGGACAATATAAAATGGATAGTGCTATTCACAAATCTATTTTTACCTCCCACACACCCTTGTTAATTTTCGGCTATTGATCATCTTCAATTTATTTGATTTGATGACCCAAAATTGAAAGGGATGTCTGAGAAGTAAAATTAGTTATGTAGATAATATTACCCTATAAAATTTCTGAATTTGAATCTAAGGGTCTCGATGAATAGTTTAATAATCGGGAAATTTTTCAATAATTCTTAAATAATTCAATGTGAGAGCTAGCTAGCATTTTAATACCAAATATATTTCTTTAAATTCAAAGAAATTACCTGTGGATGCCAGCGATGTATTTCAGCAACGCATCTGGTTAAAACACTTGGTTTTTCCACTTAATACTACGGTTTCGATATTATTCTTCACTTGTAAATGCAAATTTTTAGATTTGAAGCACGTTGCAAGTTATAAACCAAATTATTCGCTAACCCCTTGTAGTATACATGTATCATTGAATTTCCAAAAAAGAAGAAAGAAACAATCTCAGTTTTAATTATCTCACATAAAATTAATTAACTAAATCAGTTTTAGGGTAGTTTTCTTTTGAGAACAAACGATACTCTACATTAAGGATAGAGGAGAAGACTCCAACCAGTAAAACAATCCACCACTTGTAAATAAAAATCAAATATACGACGAATTGTGATCAGTAGTTCAATCTACGTACATTGAGTATAACATAAAGGAGGCCCTGCAACATGCTTTACGAAACAATGGGGCGGGCATCAAATTTGAGATGTGATGGTATTCACCCAAACCCTAACCCTATTAGTGTAATAAAAAGGCAGGTAAGCATAAAAAGAAACAAAAAAGTACATAGACACAAAATTGGCAAAAACTATAGCGACAAGCTGCACGTCCGTGTCAATTCTGAGCCATGAGGAGGATGCATGCAAAAGGAAAGGAATGATTAACAAAGACAACCAAAAATCAAACATGGAATCTTTGCGATTTTACCATTTTCTGGACAATGCCACAACCTAGAGGACATGCAATAGTCCCCGACCAATAATTTACTTAATCGATTGCTCAGAGGCAGCAGCTACATTTAAATGGAAATGCCAATTATTAAATCTCGTTTGAACTATAGAGTAGGGCTCTTTCGGGTTCAACAATCATGGCTTCTTGCAGTGACTACACAAAACAAACACCATAAACCCTTTAAAAAAGGGAAGAAATTATCAAACTAACATATTAAATGGGAAGGCGTTAAGTCAAAGGTGACTGTGATTCCCACGTTATTGAGAAAGAATCGCACATTGATAATGGAAGAAGAGATCTTGCATGTGCTTATAAGTGAGTAAGGTTCCTCGTCATATTTGCCAATTGGTTTTATGATGAAATCTCAACTTTCTTCATGGCATCATAGCAGGTTGTCCCACGTGTGAATTACAACGGCCACACATGTTCCACACCTCTCCGTTTGTGTTGTCCATGTGTTGGCTTGAAAATTTGTCACATATGAGATGGTGTGTTGAAAATGAATTCCACATTAGAAGAAGGATTTTGCATGGGCTTATAAGTAAGTTTGACTACTTTCCATATCGCAATTGATTTTATGGTGGAACATCAACTTTCTTGACACATGTTATAAGTAAAAGTTTACTCGATTAGATTACTGATAGATGATTTCAATCCAAATTGAATTAGGCTTAAGTCAAGAATAAAAGAATTTACTTACTTTAGAAGATAAATGTTGTAACTACAGATCCTTGTACGAGCTAAATTTTACACAAATAATTTCATGTACATGTACACACTGCTATGTAGTGTTACTATTCAATTAAAATTATAACACATATATTTTAAGAGTAAAACATATTAATTAAATTTCAACTCATATTATAACACATAAAAACCACATACAGTACTATTCCTGGTACACACAATTGTCATTTTGAACTTACAATTTGATTTCGTTACATTATGAACTGTAATTAAGAGTGTGTATACACACAACTAAGGAATTATGATGCTTAGTTTGCATACCTTAATACAATAATAAGTTGACAAATATGTGTTTTCTCATGGCAAGACAATTTCTTTATACCTTATTATGTAGCATGGAATCATTTTATATAATTGAAAAATTAATTTTTGCATTTCTCTTCCTCTGCACATTCCTCTTTAGTTCTTGAATTGAATAAATTCAAAGAGATTCAAGGATGTACATACAAAAATATAGTGCAGAAACCATTTCCCAGGAACATGCCACCTACAATGTAAATTTCACACTTGAATTCTATGGCACTGCAAACCAAATTTGAGACTTAAATTCAAGGATATTGTTTGACTTTTTACATGAAGATGTAACGTTGTGCAAACATCATAATGGACTCTTTCACCCATTTTGTCATCTCTAAATATCATCTTTGAAAAAATTCTTTCAATTTGGAAACCATGTGAGAACAAATCGATGGTTATGGTGATAAGTAACATACTTATGATAAACTGTCAACTTGTTTGATTAATCATATGTGAATAACTAAACAGTCTCCAAATCAAGTTTTCGTAGAAATAATCTTTACCTTTACGATGAAGAGGATAAATGATTCCAACTATAACATTTGCACTATATGATGATGTCACGTTATTATGTTAAGTTAGGAGTAATCTTCTTGCACGTAAAGGGTCAAGCAGTGTCCAAATAAAATATTATCAATTGAGCCCTGGAGTTTCAGATAATAATCCTAGCTGAATCTGATCAAGAACATGTAGAATCGTCTACAATCTGCCAAATTTATTTGCAGCCACCAAAAGTAGTTTCGCTAGTCAAGATTTTTTTCTTTTTTTTTTGGAGATCAAATGAAAGATTATAAGACCGATAACATACTAGGCAGACATGCTAGTTGCAACCAATAGGTCACACACGCATTAACAGAAACTCAACAACTCCAAAATTACAAACTATAACGAATATGATACATTTCTTAGCTATGGAAAACCCACATACAAGCAACATGAAAGATAACACTCACATAAATTAAATCTTGCAAGTGAGCTACCAGAAAGGCACCATAAGAAAAACCACAAATTCTTCATCTAAATGTGGGAAGCTGCCTACACTTAGCTCTTCATGGGTTCGCAAAAGGTAGGGTCGATGATGAAGGACTTTTATTTTACAAGAGATCTTCGTATAATATTTTTATTTTTTTATATATATTTTTTAAGAACGACCTTGTATCATCTAAAAAAAGTGAAAAAAAAATAAAAAAATAAAAAAGCGAGTTTGTGTACTTTTTATTTTAATATATACCACGGTATATTTAACTTAAGAGATGAGAGATTTGGGCGAAATCACACAATGGCAAACCATAGAATTTTGGTTTGAACTGGCTTTCGACGATAATCAAATCTAAAACATTTCATTAACAAGTAAAAATGAATATTTTTATAGTGTAGTACTAAATAACCTATTACACATTTGAACTGTTAAACATGCATTATGTAAAATGATAAGGACCTTTGATCACGAATCGAACAGTTATGACCAACTTTAGGACATACCTGTTTGCGCTACAAGGACCCTGTACCAATAGTCTTTGGGCAAAGGCATCTATCTTTCCACGTGGGACCCATGAGATTGGTTGATCGGCTGTCATCTCCGTCAAATTAACGTGTACTTTTGGATACCTGCCTCCCAAATCATGGCAGGTAGAATTTTGGCGCCGAAACAACCACATTAGGTTGAGTGCCAAAATTTGTTCACATGCCTAACCTAATCTTAGTTCTCAGTGAAAATTTAAAGCAAGCCAACAATGATCCAAATTTTCGTACTTGTTTTCCAGTTAGGTTTTAGTTTTTTGTCGTAATTAATGGAAGGTTATGCTACGAAGTCATGTGATCAAAACTCTAAATTCTAAATTGTCAACGCTTAACATTATACACTGAACTCTTAAACCCTAAATTTTTTTTTTTTAATTTATTTATTTTTTAATTTATTATTATTTTTTTTTTTAACCTCTTCAAGTGGAGTCTATTCGATGTCTGCAAGGAGAAGTACTATTTTTGCGGTTGAGGAGGTGAGGAGGTATTGGTGGAATCACAATCAGCAAAACTCATAAACTTATTACATACAAGAATTTGCAACATACTAATCTGAAGAAGTTCCACTCGATGAAGCCATGTATGCTACAAACCAAGAATTTGTGCAATGTGAACCTTCTCCTCTCTGTCAGATTGCTTATTCCTCAAACTAAGAATAGGACTTAGTTCCAAAATAAGAGCGTTAATCTGTGAGAGCAGAGGCCAACCTATATATATGCGCAGATATATAATCCTCTCATTACATAATAAGGACTCCCTATTAGAATCCAAATGAAAAACAACTTATGTTTTTCCATCACATATCAATTGCAATCGCAACCACTGAATCCTTTACAAAGAAGAATTTAGCTTGCCAAGTCCAATAAGGCTTCCTTATACTTATTGGATTCAAATAGACAATACCAAAACATCCAATCTCATGTTCATACTCTTACATTCTCCCACTTGAACATTAGATCAATTTCAAACATTGCCTTACCAATTTTAACAAGTGATTACATAATCTTATTCAAAACTCAATATCACGACTAATGTACCAATGCATCTCAAAACACAGAAACTAAGAATTATGGACTACAAACAAGATGTAGTATTAATTCAGAGCTTACATGTATCCAATCTGCAATTTATAACTCATGATTCAAACTTGATATGGCTAAGTAAAGAAATAAACTTGCTCCCATTTGTCAAAAGAACAAAACATTAATCACCAAAGAGAGCAACATATTCATCAAAAGATCAATTCATAACTAAGAGTTTAAAACAAACAAACTATTTTCCAAAGTATCAATTGAAACCAATGCACAATATAATCTATCTTCCAAAACCACAAAACCTCTAAAGATCGAAGTAATGAGCCTTGAGACATTTATTGAAACACAAAATTAAACAAACTAGCTATTATTTAAAATAAATTAACCTTAGCTGCATTAAGGCTGCACTTCTTGTTTCATAATTGCAATCCCATGTTACTCAAATGCGAAGTACTACTCCCACTGACATAAAAATTCTAGCACTCCCATTTTTACAACATGATGTTTAAACTTTCCAATAGGTAATGCTTGAGTCAAAGGATCAACAAGCATCATAGAGGTACTAATATGCTTCACTTCAATCACCCATTTCTTGACTTGCTCCTTGACTTTAAGAAACTTCACATCCATTAACCTAGAAACTGAAGTTCTTCTGTTGTTCTTGGCAAAAATCACTGCTGAATTATTGTCACAATGCATTTTCACAGGCCTTTGAATTGAACTAACAATCTTCAATTATGATATGAAATTCATTAACCAAGCCGCTTGTTTCATGGCCTCAAAACATGCTACAAACTCAGCCTCCATAGTAGATATAGCAATAACAATTTGTTTAGCACTTTTCCATGAACTGCACTTCCGTTAAGCACAAAAATATAACCCCATGTAGACTTCCTATCATCCACATCTCCTACTAAATCCGAGTCAGTGTACCCCTCCAGAAAGTCACTCTTGCCATATACTAACATATAATCCTTGGTTCTCTCCAAGTATCTCAAAACTTTCTTAGCAGCTACCCAATGTGTTTCTCCTGAATTTGCTTGAAACCTACCTAGCATGCCTACAATGAAGGCAATATTTGGTCTTGTACAAATGGTTGCATACATAAGGCTTCCAACCAGAGACGTATAAGGTTTAGATTGCATCTTTTTAACTTCTAAGTCTGTTTTGGGACACCGATCTCTCGAAAATTTATCTCCATTGTTAACTGGTACTTGACCATTGTTACAACTTTCCATTTGAACCTTAGCAACACTCTATCAATATAGCCTTTCCGAGATAAGCCAAGAAGTCTCATTTCTGATCTCTAATAGTTTCAATTCCCAGCACAAAGTGAGCCTCACCTAGGTCCTTCATCTCAAAATTCTCACTTAGCATTCTCATGGTACTTTGCAACAAGTGTTGACATGAATTGGCAAGGAAAATGTCATCAATATAAAGCACCAGAAAAATGAACTATGAACCAACAAACTTAATGTATATGCAGTCATCTAACTTGTTCTCTACAAAACCTTGGGAAGAAATAAAATCCATTTGGTTGCTTCACATATATATATATATATATATATATATATATATATTCTCTTCTAAGTCTCCATATAGAAAAGTCGTTTTCATATCCCTTTGATGCAACTCCAAATCAAAATGTGCAGCCAAGGACATAACAACCCTCATTGAATCTTTAAAGAAAACATGTAAGAAGGTATCATTGTAATTGATGCCTTTTCTCTGAGTGAATCCCTTAGCAACTAGCCTTACTTTGTATCTCTCAATTCTGCCCTGAGCATCTTTCTTAGTCTTGTACACCTACTTGCAACCTATAGGCTTAATATGAGATTCCACTAATGTCCAAACATTGTTTTTGAACATGGATTCCAACTCATCCTTCATTGCATTTTGCCATAAAACTGATTTAGAACCTTCTATGGCTTGGTGTATGTGAGTGGGTCATCAATATCACCAATGTCAAATTCAGCTTCTTGTAGATAAATATAGTCACTCACAGTTATTGATCTTTAGATTTTACTTGATTTTCTTGGCGCAATTTGAGTTGACACTTCCACATATTCATGTCGATTCAATTCTGTGACAGTATCAGTAATTGCAGCAAATTGATCATTGTCCCAATATTGCCAACATCAGAATCCATTTCATCACCCAAATCTTGTATACTAGTAGTCATTGAATGAGGAAATAATAAAATTGGATTGGAATCTA